>NC_092339.1:366076428-366382500 GCF_046630445.1 Rutidosis leptorrhynchoides
GCTTAGTTTTCAAGATTTGAAAAGCGGTTTCTTGTTCGGATGACCAAATGAACTTTCGGTCCTTGTGAGTTAACGCGGTTAAAGGGCGAGCGATTAAGGAAAAGTCCTTGATGAATTTACGATAGTATCCGGCGAGACCCAAGAATTGACGAATTTGAGTAGGAGTAGTAGGAGTCTCCCATTTACTAATGGCTTCGATTTTCGCGGGATCGACTTTAATGCCTTGATCACTTACAACATGACCGAGGAATTGAACTTCCTTCAACCAAAATTCACACTTGGAGAACTTGGCATAGAGTTGTTCTTTTCTCAAGAGTTCAAGCACGAGTCGGAGATGTTCTTTGTGTTCCTCTTCGTTTTTAGAATAGACCAAAATATCATCGATGAACACGATAATGAATTTGTCGAGGTAAGGTTTGCACACGCGGTTCATGAGATCCATGAACACCGCCGGTGCGTTAGTGAGACCGAAAGGCATGACAAGGAATTCATAACTACCATAACGAGTCCGGAAAGCGGTTTTGGAGATATCTTCCCCCTTAACCCTTAGTTGATGATAACCCGAACGGAGATCGATTTTTGAATATACACGAGAACCTTGTAGTTGATCAAAGAGGTCATCGGTGCGAGGAAGAGGATATCGGTTCTTAACCGTCAATTTGTTTAGTTCACGATAATCAATGCACATTCGTAGGGATCCGTCTTTCTTCTTGACGAACAAAATCGGAGCGCCCCATGGTGAATGGCTAGGTTGAATGAAACCACGGTCAAGTAGCTCTTGGATTTGACTTTGCAATTCTTGTAATTCGGATGGAGCGAGTCTATACGGTGCACGCGCTACGGGTGCGGCTCCTGGAATAAGATCGATTTGAAATTCAACCGGTCGATGAGGTGGAAGACCCGGTAATTCGTCGGGAAATACATCGAAAAAGTCACTAACAGTTGGCACATCTTCGATGCGCTTTTCGTCGGCCTCGACTTTCTTAACGTGAGCAAGAATCGCGAAACAACCCTTGCGAAGTAGCTTTCGAACTTTAAGGCACGAAACGAGATTGAGTCCGGTGCAATTTTTGTCGCCATAGACAATCAATGGTTCACCATTCTCGATAGGAATTCGGATTGCGTGAAGATCGCAAAGAATGTGAGATTTATTTTTGACCATCCAATTCATACCGATTATTACATCAAAACTCCCTAATTCCATGGGTATCAAGTCAATTTCAAATTCCTTACCCAAAATGTTCAAAGTACACCCCCGGTAATATGTGTCGGCACTTAAGAGTTTTCCGTCGGCCACTTCGATGGAATAAGTAGTAACTAAAGGGTGTGGTGGAGTGCAAAGGGTAGGAGCCAAAGTCTTAGACACAAAACATTTATCGGCACCCGAATCGAATAAGCAAGTAACATATGAGTTGTTGAGAAGAAACGTACCCGTGACTAGTTCATTGTCATCTCGGGCTTCCTCGGTGTTGATGTTAAAGGCTCGGCCTCGGTTGTTGGGGTTGGTTTTCTTTTTCGGGCATTCGTTCTTATAATGGCCCGTTTGGCCACATTCGTAACAAGTGACCGTTTTTGGAGGATTGGGCCCCTTTCGAGCAACGGGGGTGGCGCTTGTGCAATTGTTGGCCCTATGACCAACACCTTGGCAACGGTGACAAACTAGCTTGTTACATTCGCCGTGATGATGCTTGTGGCATTTGTTGCAAAAAGGTAAGTTTCCGACATAACCCTTCTTGCCGTCGTTGTTGAAAGGCTTTTTGGTGAAGGTGTTGTTGTTGTAGTTGGTTGATGGAGTGGCTTCCCATTTCCTTTTGTTGCCACCCGACTTGTCCTCGGCCTTAGGAGCCGGCACTACGATTTCGTCAACCGTTTCGATTAATTGACGGGCCATGTTCATAGCGGCTTGATGAGTAGCGGGTTTGGATGACATCACCCCTTGTTTGATGCTTTTTGGAAGACCGAGCATGTAGAGCTCAATCCTTTGAGATTCGGGGTTAACAAGATTAGGACACATCAAGGATAGTTCGGCGAAGCGTTGATTATAAGCCTTAAGATCGTTTCCGATCGCTTTCAAAGCTCTTAGTTCTTCCTCAAGCTTTCGGGTTTCTTCGCGCGGAAAATATTCAACAATCATCTTTTCCCTTAGATCGGCCCAAGAGAGGGCATGAGCTTCATCGGTACCTACCGATTGAACATAGGTGTTCCACCATGTTAGAGCAATTCCGGAGAAAGTATGGGTGGAGTATTTGACCTTGTCTTGATCCCGACAACCGCTTATGCTAAAGACGGCCTCGGTTTGTTCAAACCAACGAGTAAGCACAACCGGTCCCCCGGTTCCATCATAAGTGTGAGGTTTGCACCCCATGAAAGCTTTGTAGGAGCACCCTTCGCTAGAGTTACCGGCTCCTTGGTTGTTGTTGTTGTTATTGTTATTGTTGTTGTTGGACGAGTGACCGGCCATGGCCGCATCCACGGCGGTGGCTATCATGCGTTGCAAAGCTTGTTCGGGAGTTTCATTGCGTCGTACACGGCGAGGAGGCATTGTTCCTTCAAAACAAAAGAATACCATTGGTTAGTATTCTAAATAATACTAACCGCGATATGGAATAAAGATAAAGAGAAAATTATCCTTGACTCGCCTTAAATTCTTTATGGCATAATGTCGGTATGTTCATATGAGTCACCGTAATATAATTTCCGGGAATTATATTACCCTAATTCATATGTGCATTCGACATTACATCATATAGTCAAGGTGGCGTGTCAATTAAATTATACAACGCAAGATTTAGATAGAATAAGAGTAGATATGAGTAGAAGAGTTAGAGTATAAATGCACAATTTGCCAAGTAATTCCTATGTCAAGTCTATATGCCGGTTGTAGTCTAGACTCACCAATGTACCCTATGACTCGGGGTTGACACCAATGAACTCTAAATCCCTACAACCAAGGCTCTGATACCACTTGTAGCGACCCCGACAAATCGTCAAATGACGGCGTCATCTACGCATGGTCCCATTACATGGTCGTAAGTCTTTATAACAAAGTTTGACCGAAAAATATGTCGCATTCATTTCATAAATAAGGATGTTTCAAAGTTTACAAAAGTAGTTTCCATAACAAGTACATAACAATGTTTAAAGTTTGTATGAAACACGTGCGACACAATTAAAAGTAGTCAAAAAGACGCTCCACGTATGCAATTATACTCGACATCCAATGCAAGTATCAAAAAGTATGAGCGAAAGCATGTATCACGTAAGTTCAAGGACCTGAGAAAAACATAGAGAATCTGTCAACGAAAACGTTGGTGAAATCATAGGTTTAAATAAGTAAGTGAGTAAAAGTAAGTTGAACCACAAGATTTGCAACATCGATAAAGTCATAGTACATTCTAAAAGTTAATGTTCACGAGCACTCAATTATCAAAGCTTAACATTCCGTCCGTTGAACCCCGTAATAATAGTGTTAGAACATACACTGTTTCCCGAAAATATATTTCACCCGTAGACGGTAGCGAACCGTCCGAAGTGAGGGTTTGTCAAACCCATATGGCCATATAACATAAGTTCTCGCTTACACCATCTGATGTAACTAATGATAATCGAATTGAGGATTTGTGTTCAAACACGTATGTAGAATGTTTGTTTTCCCTGTACTTGTGTTCACGTAGTTTAAAAGAACGTTTATGTTTTCTCATCCCAAAAGTAAGTTCGAAAAGAGTAAAAGTGGGACTATGATCTCACCTTTGATTGCAAGAGTGAAATAGTACTTCAACAAGTAAACGTGCAAAGAACAATGCTAGTCTCGACCTAAACAATTAGGTTGTATCAATAACGATAGTCACGAAGGGTCAAAGATGTTCAATTAGTCCTATGGCTCAATACGACTCGATTAATATAGCATGTGAAGCAAATTGTCAAGTTTCATGCAAGATACAAGTATAAAAGCATGTTAGGAAGATTGCATAATTAATTGGTTAAGTTTGACAAAAAGTCAAACTTGGTCGGGTCAAAGTCAACGAAAAAGTCAACATGTTCGGGTCGGGTCCCGGACAAATTTTCCATGCTAATTATTCATATACAAGTATATTAAAACAAGTTTCATGTGAATCGGAGGTCGGTAGCTAGTCAAACATTTCACGTTAAAAGGGACATGGAGGTCAGAATCTGTCCAGGCCATTTGGCGCGCCGCGCGGGGTAGGGTGCGCGCCGCGCGACCTGTAGTTCAGCTATTTTTCTGTCTTTCAAACTATGCACGAGCCAAACCCAATTCTAACACAACTCTTGACCCGCAAACACTTATAACGCCTATCATACATCGTTGGAAAGGTATTTTGACGAGGAATGCAACTAAACACATATCATCAATCAAACTTCCACTTATAACAACCAAAAACCACAATTAATGTTCCCCATTCAATGCATACAAGTCATAAATGCAATTTAATGATTTGGCAACCAAATTACACGAACGATATGCCGTAGCAAAGGTAATTAAGCATACAACACAACCTAACACTTACAATCGACATTTTCAAGCATTTAAAGCATCAAAAATCCATTCCAAGTTCATGAAACCCTAACCAAAAATCACCAAATTTCATAATCAAGTTTAAGAGGTTTTCTTGATAAATCTTTACATCCAAATGAAGCTAGTAACACTAGGAACAAGATTAAAACATGAACTCTTAACATCAAACAACATATAACCACTTAAAATTCAAGATTAAGCATGTGAACTTTCAATGTGAACTAGTTACATTAAAATAGCAAGAACAAGCATACAAAACACATAATCAAACTAGACTTGAGCCATAGACACTAATTAACAACCTTTTGATTCAAAAATCTCAAGAACACATAAAATTAGTGATTTTAGAAAGTTACCCAAATTTGATGAGGTCGGTATGGAATCGAAGAGGAGATCACGAGGAGTTCAAATATGTAATTTGTTTGGCAAGATGACCGCTAGCTCGATTTTGGATGATGAATCTTTGTATGGAAGTTGAGAGAAAAGTTGAAGTAGTAAGAGTGAAAGAGATGAGATTGAATGGATGAGGATGAGGGTTGACTCTTTGACCTAGTCAAAAGTTTCAACCCTTGGCAAGTTTGGTCCCTTAACTTTAAAACGGGTGTGGGAATTACCTAAACAAGATAATTCAAACACGTATCAACGAGACGTGTTATAAACATATAACGGAACATAAATAGTTAAACGGAAAAGTTGACGGAAAAAGGCGGGATGTTACACCTTGTCCCCTCAAAACCCACGGCCAACCCACCACCACCACCACCACTATAAATATCAAGCCTCATTCTTCATTTCACACTTCATTTCATTTCACATTTTACACACACTTACTCTCTAATTTTCTCTTTAGACTTTCTCACACTAAAATTGTAAGTTATTGAATTTTCTTCTTCTTCGCTTTTTCTTCTTAACCACGACATCATCATCATCATCATCATCATCAAAGGATCAAGCTTTTTAGCTTTTTGATCTTGTTACATCTTGTAGATTCAAACTTTGATTTGAAATCTTCAAGAACATGGAAGATTCAAGCTTTTTAGCTTTGAATCTTCATTTCTTTGTTGGATCTAAGTTTTAAAGCTTAAGATCACTTTATTTTATTAAAAGATCAAAACTTGTGTTTATGATCTTCATGTAACTTGAAGATCTAGCTTTTTGCTTTAAGGATCTTCAAGAACATTAAAGATCCAAGCTTTCTAGCTTAGGGTTTCATTATTTTGTTTAAGATCTAAGCTTTTTAGCTTATGGTCTCATTACATTTACTAGATCTTAGCTTTCTAGCTTATGGTCTCATTAATCTTGTAAAAATCCAAGCTTTGTAGCTTAGGGTTTCTTAATACTTGAGATCTAAGTCATTATTGTAGTGACCCGAACTTTTCCATGTTTATATATATTAAATGAAATTGATTTTTACATGATTAAATGTTTCCAACATGTTAAGCAATCAAACTTATTAAGACTTGTTTATTTGAAATGAGTTTCATGTAGACAATTGACCACCCAAGTTGACCGGCGATTAACGAGCGTTAAAACTTGTAAAAACGACATGACGATATATATATGGATATACATATAGTTAACATGGGATTATGATAAGTGAGTATCTCCATAAGTATATTAACAATGAGTTATATACATAAAAACAAGACTACTAACTTAAGGATTTCGAAACGAGACATATATGTAACGATTATCGTTGTAACGACATTTAAATGTATATATATCATATTAAGATATATTAATATATCATAATATCATGATAAGATAATAATTTAATATCTCATTAGATATAATAAACAATGGGTTAACAACATTAAATGAGATTGTTAACTTAAAGGTTTCAAAACAACACTTACATGTAACGACTAACGATGACTTAACGACTCAGTTAAAATGTATATACATGTAGTGTATTTAGATGTATTAATATACTTTTGGAAGACTTCAAGACATATATCAAAACGCTAATACTTAACGAAAATGGGTACAGTTACATTCCCATTCTTTTTTCATCAAGAATTCTAGTCGTATTCATACCCGTATTATACACAGCTTCTAGACGTACTTACTGTGGGTATATACCAGTAGGAACTAGCATGGGATTCCACTCTTGATTATGTCATGTATGACTAATCAATTTTAACTTCTACCATGAACTAGTCAACTAACTAGAACTCCTTTTAACCCCACTCACCACTTACCACTCACCATTCACTCTATTTCACTTCCAATTCTCTTTCTAATTCTCTCTCAACACACACACACACACTTATGAGCGAATTTTTCCAGTAGCTAATCATCATATTCATCAAAAATTACTTCAAGAATCAAGCTATAATCATCTTAGGAAGAACACTTCAAGAACACTTCGAAAATCCTTTCAAGTTTACTAGTTTACATCCAAGCTTTCTAATCCATTCCAAGTAATCATCTAAGATCAAGAAACCTTTGTTATTTACAGTAGGTTATCTTTCTTATTCAAGGTAATAATCATATTCAAACTTTGATTCAATTTCTATAACTATAAACTATCTTAATTCGAGTAAAAATCTTACTTGAACTTGTTTTTGTGTCATGATCCTACTTCAAGAACTTTCAAGCCATCCAAGATCCTTTGAAGCTAGATCATTTATTGTCACTTCTAGTAGGTTTACCTACTAAACTTAAGGTAGTAATAATGTTCATTACTTGGATTATTGGTTGCTTAATTACGCTTAGTGTTTTACTAATGCACACTAGTTAGTCTTAATGGACTTTTTTACCTTAATGGACTTAGACCCACCCTACTCTAGTTAATGGACCATTAAATTAGCCCAACTTTAATGGATTTATGATCCATTAAGATGTAGGACAAAAACCCATTAAGTTAAGCCAACATACTAGCATTTTTGTGTGCCACTACTACACATGTGGCATGGGATCCCAACATACAAGCACCACCTTTGTACCACCACCATGCAAAAAGCAAAAGTTGTCCCCCTTATCCCCTCAAAACCCACGGCCAACCCACCACCACCACCACTATAAATATCAAGCCTCATTCTTCATTCCACACTTCATTTCATTTCATATTTTACACACACTTACTCTCTAATTTTCTCTTTAGACTTTCTCACACTAAAATTGTAAGTTATTGAATTTTCTTCTTCTTCGCTTTTTCTTCTTAACCACGACATCATCATCATCATCATCATCATCATCATCATCATCATCATCATCATCAAAGGAACAAGCTTTTTAGCTTTTTGATCTTGTTACATCTTGTAGATTCAAACTTTGATTTGAAATCTTCAAGAACATGGAAGATTCAAGTTTTTTAGCTTTGAATCTTCATTTCTTTGTTGGATCTAAGTTTTAAAGCTTAAGATCACTTTATTTTATTAAAAGATCAAAACTTGTGTTTATGATCTTCATGTAACTTGTAGATCTAGCTTTTTACTTTAAGGATCTTCAAGAAATTAAAGATCCAAGCTTTCTAGTTTAGGGTTTCATTATTTTGTTTAAGATCTAAGCTTTTTAGCTTATGGTCTCATTACTTTTACTAGATCTTAGCTTTCTAGCTTATGGTCTCATTAATCTTGTAAAAATCCAAGCTTTCTAGCTTAGGGTTTCTTAATACTTGAGATCTAAGTCATTATTGTAGATCTCACTTACTTGGAACCTTTTTATGATTTTTATGGTGATAAAAATCAAGTCTTCATCATCTCATATGATGAAGATGCATAAACTTGTGTCAAAAGGAAAAAGGTTGAAGCTTTATTGTGTTTATACAATAAAGAGACAACTTTGATGTTCAAAACTTATAGAAAGTTAGCTTTTACTTATAGTTGTGTGTTGATGGTTAAGACTTGGTCATAATGATGCTAAAACATCAAAGAGTTGTACACTTGAGGCTTATACGCATCAAGGATGAGAACCGTGATGAGCATCAAACACCGAAAAACCCACTGGAGCACCTGTTTCTATTTTACAGGGTCTGATCAGACTCCTGGGGCTTCTGGAAATTTGATTTGCAGATAGTTCGGTTTGAGTAGATGACTTTTTGTTTAAGACTTGCTTAAATCCGATATACGGTTTAGGATTTATAGCCTTCTGAAAATCACTACGCCTTCGTAACGACGTGCTGAAATTTCTGACCTACTCTCGCTTGAACCATCGCCACGGTCAAACGACATCGAGTTAGGATCTGAAAATTTGACAGAGGTAAGAGAACTCAAAAATGGAGCCTTGGTCACTGGCAGCGCTTCATTTAAGTTTGTATAGATGTCGTAGCGGCTGTCCAAAGTCAGACCTTTGTTTCGATCTCTATTCTTGATTGAAAACTTACTTTATCTTTTACGTACGATGATAACGATGATATTGATGATGCTTAAGACTTAACTTACGTACTTTTAAACCTTTTGGGACGATTTACTGACTTAGTAACCTTTGACTTAGGTTAAGGACCTTTCGGACCGACTTACTACTTACGTTTTCATATCGATTTTACCACACATTCACTGTGAGTTATGTAACGACCCGGAAATTTTCGACCAAATTTAAACTTAATCTTTATAAGATTCTGACACGATAAGCAAAGTCTATTAAATCGAATCTCGAAATGTTTGAAATATTTTTCATGAGTGCATTTGACTTTGACTATACACGACGATTCACGAACAATTGTATGTAAGGAAAAATGTATATATAAATATGTATATATGTATATAAAAATATATAAACAAAAATATATATAATAAATTGAAATAATAAGATATAATTTAATCATTAGAATTGAACATGTAAAATAATATACAAGATAATAAAGAGATTGTTAAAATAAAACTACATATATATATATATATATATATATATATATATATATATATATATATATATATATATATATATATATATATATATATATATATATATATATATATATATATATATATATATATGATTTCTATAAATAAATATTATATGTATATTGGAATATATATAAAAAGTTTAACTATTACATGTTATATATATATATATATATATATATATATATATATATATATATATATATATATATATATATATATATATATATATATATAATTAATAAATTATACATAATATGTAATATTAATATATTAAATGCAAGTTGGAAATATAGTTGTTATATTAATGTTATTAACACTTTTATTATTACTATTAATATTAATATTAATGTTAGTATTATTAATATTACTAATGCTAATGTGAGATAAATATATATAAAATTTGATATGTATAAGTTGTTATATTATTACTATTATTAATATTATTATTATTATTATCATTATTAATATTAATATCAAGATAACTAATATTATTAATAAAAGTATTATTAGTATTATTTTTAAAAAAAATCTTTATTTTGTTATCATTATATTATTATTATTATTACTACTATTATCATTATTATAAATATGAATTTAGTTATTAATATGATTAATATTATTATTAGTATTATTTAGATATTATTAATTTATATCTTTATTATTAGTTATATTATTATTACTAATTATTTAACTGTATTATGATTATTAAAAATTAATTACTAAATTAAATTAATTTATACAGAAGCAGATATGGATCGAATTCAGTCCCCATCTCCATCTAACTGTATCCAATTCTTGTCCTTGTCTTCAATTTGTTAGATGTCTGTATCAAAGTGGCAAAACAATACGTACAATAATCGCACAAATAAATCTCTTTTCCCTATCTGTTTATATTTATTTTTCTTGCTGGTTGAAAATCCATGTACTTCCTGTCTGCTATTTGTTACACGTCCAATTCAACCCCTAATATAAACAAATTCGATTGATTATTGATACATCATCTATCAACAACTAGTACTCCATTTATATGTACTGCAATTTGTGAAATTAAACAGAAAAATCAAATAAATATGTCGACTTCTCTGTTTCTTGTTCATTTTATCAAAAGCACGATTTCGAAATTAATTTCAAAATCTTTAAATGCAGAAGTGTTAGAATTTATCCATTTAAACTATCTGCAAAGTCTTTAATTCCAATTTTCTATATCGAATTCTAATTTTGGAGGTCAAAGTTATAAAGATAAAAGTCAACCGAGTAGTTCTTGGCAAAATTCGAAGTCATATTAATGTTTTGAGTTCAATTGATAACCCAGAAAGTTTCTAGGAGTGATTTTAAACATAATTCACGTTGAAGTCCTAGTCTAAAACTGTCCACATCTTAAAAACGTGATTCAAGTTCTTAAGATTCAAAAATGAACTGCTGTAGCAGTATTTTTTTTTATATTTTTTTATTTTTTCGATTATTGATTGATTCAGACAATGGAATGGATCGTTTTTGTGTCAAATGCAAGTTTTAAATCTATCAAATAAATTAATTGATAGGATAGTTGGATCCCTGTTCGTTTGATTTTGAAGAAGAAGGGAATAAATTAGGAAACAGAAGGATGGGTATATATATAATTGATACATGTATAATTCAGTAATGATAAAATAGACGAGTGTTAGCGGGTTTGCGAGAGGTCTTGGGTTCGAGCCTGGGTGTGGGCATCTATTTTTTTTAAAGCTTGTTGAGGTAGTTTTTCAATATTATTATTATTCTTATTATTTTTATTATTATTATGATTGATATTATTATTGTTATTCTAATTGTTATTACTAGTATTATTATTACTTAATGTTAATATTATCATTATTAACTTAGTTATTATTAATAGAATGAGTATTATTATTGTTATTATTATGATTATGATTAAAATTATTATTATTATATATTCATTAATATTGATATGATTATTATTGTTATCTATATCAAAAATCAATAAAAGTATTTTTATTAAAATTTTAGAATTATTAGTATTATTAATATAGGAATTACTATTATCATTATGATTAAGATTAATATTATTATTATGAAAATAATACAAATTATTTTCATTAATATTAGTACTTGTATCATTTTATAATTATTAGTATTATTATTATCATTAACATAGGTATTATTATTAGTATTATCATTATTATTAATATTACAAAGTATCATTAATAGACTTATCAGTTAAACATTAATATTAGTAATACCGTATGATTATTGAAATTTCTATTAAAAACTATTAAAAATTACCATTATTATTAAAAGTATTATTTTTACTAAAACTATTATTATTATCGTTATCAGTATTATCTATATCATTATTATTAAAATAATTACGATAATAAAAAAAAATAAAAGTTTTAATGATGTTATTAAAGTTATAAGCATAAAAATAAAGATTTTATATATAAATATATATTTAATACACATAACTTAACTATATTAATATATCTATATATAAAGTGAAAATATATATAATGAAACTTATTAATCTACTATATATATGAATTATATCACTAATAATAATATATTCATTCGATTACAATTATGTGTATTAATATATATACAAATCATATAGGTTCGTGAATCCAAGGCAACCCTGCATTGTTCAATATCGTCATATGTATTTTTACTATAAAATACAGTATTGTGAGTTTCATTTGCTCCCTTTTTAAATGCTTTTGCAATATATATTTTGGAGACTGAGAATACATGCGCTGCTTTTATAAATTTTTTATGAAATAGACACAAGTAATCGAAGCTACATTCTATGGTTGGATTATTAAACCGAATATTGCCCCTTTTAGCTTGGTAACCTAAGAATTAGGGAACAGACACCCTAATTGACGCGAATCCTAAAGGTAGATCTACATGCACTAACTCCCCCATACTGGAAAATGGTATGCTTTAGTACTTCGAGTTTATATTATACAGATGGATTTCTGTTTTGGGGATATTCTATATGCATTATGTTAATGTTGGTTACCAGGTGTTCAATCCATATGAATGATTTTTAAACACTTGCAAGTGTATGATTATTGAATAAAGGAAATCTTGTAGTCTATTAAAATTATGGAAATGATTGATTACGATAAACTAATGAACTCACCAACCTTTTGGTTGACACTTGAAAGCATGTTTATTCTCAGGTATGAATGAAATCTTTCGCCGTGCATTTGCTCATTTTAGAGATATTACTTGGAGTCATTCATGACATATTTCAAAAGACGTTGCATTCGAGTCGTTGAGTTCATCAAGATTATTATTAAGTCAATTATAGTTGGATATATTATGAAATGGTATGCATGTCATCAACTTTTGGTGTAATGAAAGTTGTCTTTTAAAAACGAATGTAATGTTTGTAAAATGTATCATATAGAGGTCAAGTACCTCGCGATATAATCAACTATTGTGAATCGTTTATAATGTATATGAACGGGGCATTTCAAGTTATAGCTCCCTTTTTACTTTAACTATTTTTGGGACTGAGAATACTTTCGCTTTTTATGTTTTACATACTAGACACGAGTACTTAAACTTTATATATGTGTGGGTGATATAACGGCACAAATTTTCCCCTTAGCTCGGTAACGTTTAACTATTGGTTTATGAACCGGTAGACGCGAATCTTAGATATGTATCCATAGGGTTTGACATCCCCACTTGGGCTAGTCGCGCTAGCATTTAACGGGTGTTTAATACTTCGCCTGTTTTAACGCACTCGCCAAGTGTACTTTTAGGGGGTGATATATTATTTTACTTTAAGTTAGTTACCAAGTGTCCACGATTAAGCATATACTTTTTCATACTGTTTTGAATACGAATTCTCGTGGTCTACATTACATTATTGTTTACAACAAAACTATAGCTCACCAACATTCGTGTTGACGTTTTAAGCATGTTATTTCTCAGGTGCTTAGATGAAATTGCTTCCGCTGTTATAGACTCGCTGTGTTAGACTTCCGCTGCATTGTTAGAGATGTTTTAAGCATGGAACTTTTTACTTTACATTAGCAACTTATGATTTATTCGAACCATGGTTTTGTAATGACCTTAGTGTCACGTACTAATGCTTTCTATTCGTAGAAGCACGTTATCTTTTTGTAAAACATTTGACGTTGGTAAAAATGTTACCTTTTCATGAATGCAAAACTTGTTTTAAAATAGCATATAGCATTGTAACCGTGTAATGGACCTGTTGTTGATGATCCATACACATTGATTTTGTACGGGGTGTCACATTACTAAACCTGTAGATTCACTCAGCGTTTTCGTTGACGTTTTGCATGTTTTATCTCAGGTCCATAGAGGTAGTGCTTCCACTATACAGAAGTTGTTATGCTGTCTGCTACTAGAACTGGACGGTGTCCAGCATATTTTATAGTCTTTATTTCAAGAACAAATATTCGCATTTAAACTATTTACTTATTGAGATATTTTGGGTTCATTTACGTTAGTCATTTATGTCCAATACTTTCAAGTTACGTTTTCTTTATTAAATGACTTTGCTTTGATAATTAATATGAATACTTTTCAGAAACGTCTCATATAGAGGGCGTGACCTCTAAACTGTGGGACTGGAGTTAATACACCGTTAGTGGATTCTGACGGGGTATTACATTTGGTATCAGAGCAGATCAGTTACCTAGGACTAGGCTGCATTAGAGAGTCGAACGTTAGGACATCTATTGAGTCTAGACTGTAACCCTAGACTTGTTAAGTTGCATGAACCCTAGTTACATTATTTGTTATGTTATTTTATTTCTATGATGACATGATTACTAAATGAACTAACTTTGTGTTTTCTTTGAGTGCTAGATGACTTCTTCGAATCCTATCATTCTTACCGACTCTGACACGGAATCCGAGGAAACCCTGCAGGCACAAGGGAATATGATACTCGAGTTCATGGACGAGACTGAGTCTGAACCCGAAAGGTAATCCGAAGCAGAAGAAGAAGAGGAATCTAAAGAGGAAGAACCGGAGGTGGATCCCGAGGAGGACCCGGAACCCGAATTCGAACCTGAACCCGAACCACCTACTGTTACTAAATCACCTATTCGAGGTCCCAATTTCTCTAACCCCTATGGACCAAGAGGCCACCGTAGGATACCGAAAGGACCTGCTCGACTTAATAACCCATTTTGTAGGAGTTTTCGCTATGACAGTCAGTCGCTAAAGATGTGTCAACATTACCATCCCTATAATGCTTCTACTTCTACTTCTAAACCTAGTATATCCACTGCTGCTGCTAATGACAACAACACCAATGACCTCACGTTATGAGTCGAGAACTTGGAGATAATGGTCGAGTATTTGTTGAAGTAGCTTAAAAAGCAAAAATAGATATCGCTTATTTGGACTTGTTTCACGCTACTAGAAATTATTTGATTATTATTGCTTATTATTTGATACTCACACCTACATTACTAGATTTTGTTATTACTTTTGTGGTTTTTACTTATGACATGAAGGATATGTTATTTCTTGGTTATGTATGATTTATGAATGAGAACTTTATTACTTTAAGTGTTGGATTTCCTAGTAACTTATCATGCTTAGTGTTGCTACTATTATTGCTAGTAGTGTTAATGCTACTAGTGTACTTTGTTCTTACTATTGTTACTACTAAACGCTATGTATCACTACTACTTATTATTAGTCCTACTAGAATCGTTATGATTTAATATTATCTACTATGCATCACTCCCGTTGCTAGTATATTTTTATGTACTGATTTCATTGACCCTAACCGAGTGTGTTATCTTGAATAGAAAGATAATGCCGCCGAAGCCAGTTTCCCAAGCTGATGTTCGTTGGTGGATCACCGAAGGAATAACCGAGGCTGTGGCAGAACTCCGTAACAGAACTAATAGAAATACTGTCAACACTGCAAATCAGCGGAACCAAGATACCACTAATGCTCAGAACAATGGACAAGCAGGATGTACGTACAAGACTTTCTTGAGTTGTGAACCACACTCGTTTAATGGCACCAAAGGCCCAGTTGGTTTAACTCGTTGGTTTGAGAAGCTTGAGTCTGTTTTCTGTATCAGCGATTGTAGAGATGCGGATAGGACGAAGTTTACATCTTCTAAGTTATCAGATGGCGCTTTGACATGGTGGAATACTTATGCAAATTCTGTAGGTATGGATCAGGCTTTTGAGACTTCATGGGAGGATTTGAAACGACGGATGATCGAAGAGTATTGTCCCTACACTGAAACTGTCAAGATGGAGCGGGAACTCCAAAATTTGAAACTAGTGGGTACTAATTTAGCCAGTTACAACAAGAGATTCTTTGAGCTCGCTCTCATGTGTCCACATATGGTTACTCCCGAACGTTGCACGATCACTCTGTATGCGAGAGGATTGACCGAGAATATTCAAAGCGGTGTGACCACTTCGAAGCTAAGAACATTACAAGAGGCTGTTGAGATGGCTGGTGAGTTGATGGATCAAGTTGAACAACGAGGGAAGACTCCTGCCTCGACTGAGTCTAAAACTTATGATAACAAGAGGAAATGGAACAACAACAATAACTCGGGGAAGAATTTCAATCAGCAGCCCTTTAAGAAACAAGATACTGCTAAGGGCAACACTGCAACTCCGAATACTAGTTCTAGTTATAAGGGAAGATTCCCGTTGTGTGCAAAATGTAATAGGCATCATCCGGGAGATTGTTTGAAGAAGTGTGATAAGTGCAAAAAGAGTGGACATGTGGCTGCGGAATGTAAAACTGGTTCGAATATGTGCTATGGGTGCGGAAAAGAAGGGCATTTCCAGAAGGATTGCCCAACTGCTAGTAAGACTACTGAACCTGCAAGAGTAAGAGCTTTAAACATTAACTCTAATGAAGCTCGTGATGATCCCAAGCTAGTCACGGGTACGTTTCTACTCGATAATCAACATGTTTATGTACTTTTTGATTCTGGAGCTGATAGAAGCTTTGTGTCTAGAGATTTTTGCCATAGACTTAAGAATCCTGTATCGTCATTAGAGAACATGTACTCTATAGAACTAGAGAATGGTAATCTAATGAGTGCTGATAAGGTTTACCGTGATTGTACTTTGACTTTGGCTGGAACGTCGTTTAAGATAGATGTGATACTGATTAAGCTAGGAAGTTTCAACCTTGTGGTTGGAATGGACTGGTTAGCCGAGAATAGAGCCGACATTGTTTGTCATCAGAAAGTGATTCGTATTCATGTTATCGAAGGTGAGCCTCTAATGGTGTATGGAGAGCGAAGCAATACGCCGTTACATTTTATTAACTATTTGAAGGCGCAAAAACACATAAGAAAGGGTTGTCTTGCTATGCTGGTTCACGTGAGCAAAACTGACTCTGAAGGCAAGAAACTCGAAGATGTGCCCATTGTTAGAGAATTTTCCGATGTTTTTCCAGATGAGTTACCCGGACTACCTCCACATAGAGATGTAGAGTTCCAGATTGATTTAGTGCCCGGAGCAGCACCAGTAGCGCGTGCACCGTATAGAATTGCACCACCATAATTGCAAGAGTTGTCTAGTCAATTGCAAGAGCTGCTAGACAAAGTATTCATTCGACCGAGTTCTTCACCTTGGGGAGCTCCTATACTGTTTGTGAAGAAGAAGGATGGATCTATGAGACTCTGTATCGATTACAGGGAGTTGAATAAGTTAACTATCAAGAATAGATATCCGTTGCCGAGGATTGATGATTTGTTTGATCAATTGCAAGGATCAACATGTTACTCTAAGATTGATCTGAGGTCAGGTTACCATCAGATGAGAGTAAAAGAGGCAGATATACCAAAGACAGCATTTAGAACACGCTATGGACATCATGAGTTCACAGTAATGTCGTTTGGATTGATGAACGCACCGGCTGTGTTCATGGATCTCATGAACCATGTGTGTAAGCCATATCTAGACAAGTTTGTTATTGTGTTTATCGATGATATTCTGGTATCTCCAAGAACGAGGAAGAACATGAGCAACATCTCCGTTTGTTACAAGAGATGCTTAGGAAGGAGCATCTGTACGCGAAATTTTCGAAGTGTGATTTTTGGCTGCAAGAAGTGCAATTTTTGGGTCATACCGTAGGTTTCAATGGTATCCAAGTTGATCCTGCGAAGATAGGAACGGTTAAGAAATAGGAGACTCCTAAGTCGCCGACGCAGATACGACAATTCTTAGGTCTCGCCGGTTATTATAGAAGATTCATTGAGGGATTTTCTACTATTGCCGACCGTTAAAAGCATTGACTCACAAGGGTAAGAAATATGAATGGACAGAGTTGCATGAAGCTGCATTTCAGTTGTTAAAAGAGAAATTAACGACTGCACCGATTTTGTCTTTGCCCGAAGGAACCGAGGATTTCGTGGTTTACTGCAACGCTTCACGGCAAGGTTTTGGTTGCGTGTTGATGCAATGTAAGAAAGTGATTGCGTATGGATCACGACAATTGAAGATACATGAGCAGAATTACACTACGCATGATTTAGAACTTGGTGTTGTGGTCTTTGCACTGAAGATGTGGAGACACTATTTGTATGGTACTAAGTTTACTGTTTTCACGGATCACAAGAGTTTGCAGCATATTTTCGATCAGAAACAGCTTAATATGAGACAGAGACGTTGGATCGAACTATTGAACGACTACGACTGTGACATTTGCTATCATCCTGGAAAGGCTAATGTAGTTGCAGATGCATTGAGTAGGAAGGAAAAGGTTAAGCCTATTCGAGTTAGAGCGTTAAACTTGACTGTTCGAATGAACCTTACTTCTCATGTACGCGATGCACAGCTAGAGGCATTGAACGAAGAGAACGTTGCTACCTAGTTACTTTGAGGAATTGATAAGAAGTTTATTACTCGAGAAGATGGAACCCAATATTTCATCGACATAATATGGGTACCGAAGTTTGGAAGATTAAGGGAATTAGTGCTAGATGAGGCACACAAGACAAGGTATTCTATTCACCTTGGATCCGATAAGATGTACCAAGATCTTAAGGCACTATATTGGTGGCCTAACATGGAAGTTGATATCGCTACCTATGTTAGTAAGTGCTTGACTTGTGCTAAAGTCAAGGCGAAGCATCAGAAACTGTCAGGATTGTTAACACAGCCAGAGATTCCCCAATGGAAGTGGGAAAATATTACTATGTATTTTATCACGAAGTTACCCAAGACTGTGGGAGGTTATGATACGATTTGGGTTATCGTTAATCGTCTCACAAAGTCAGCTCACTTTCTACCAATTAAGGAGACGGATAAGATGGAGAAGTTGGCACAGATCTACATAAAGGAAGTAGTTTCCCGACATGGAGTACCGATATCCATTATTTCAGACAGAGACAGTAGATTTACATCTAGATTCTGGCAAGCTTTGCAAGATGCCATGGGAACCCGTTCAGACATGAGTACAACATACTATCCACAGACTGATGGTCAAAGCGAGAGAACCATTCAGACATTAGAAAACATGATAAGAGCATGTGTTATTGATTTTGGAATTGGATGGGATTGACATCAACCATTAGTAGAGTTTTCTTATAACAATAGTTATCACGTAAGTATAAAGGCAGCGCCTTTTGAAGCACTATATGGCAGAAAGTGCAGATCACCCGTATGTTGGACTGAGTTAGGAGATAGTCAATTGACTGGTCCTGAGATTGTACACGAAACGACTGAGAAAATTGCGCAGATACAAGAGAGATTGAAAATAGCGCGAGATCGTCAAAAGAGTTATGCTGACATTAGAAGGAAAGATTTGGAATTTTAGGTTGGAGACAAAGTTATGCTTAAAGTATCACCCCGGAAAGGTGTAGTGCGCTTTGGCAAAAGAGGAAAGTTAAGTCCGAGGTATATTGGACCGTTTGAGATTACCGAAAGAATAGGACCGGTAGCGCATAGGCTGAAACTACCGTAAGAACTTAGCGAGATTCACGACACTTTTCATGTTTCCAATTTGAAGAAATGCTTATCAGACGAAAGTTTGGTGGTTCCTTTAGACGAGGTACAAGTTGATCCTAAGCTTAAAATAACGTTTGACCAAAATATGTCGCATTCATTTCAAATGTAAAGATTGTTTCAAAGTTTACAAGAATAGTTCAACCATTAGTTACGATACAAAGTTAAAGGTACAATTGAGACCTATGCGACACGGTTTAAAGTAAAGTCAAAAGACGCTCCATGTATGCATATATACTCGACATCCAATGCAAGTATCAAAATAACGAGCGGAAGCATGTATCACATATCGTTCAAAGACCTGAGAAAAACATAGAAATTCGTCAACGAAAATGTTGGTGAAATCATAGGTTTAAGTAAGTAAGTGAGTAAGTAAAATGAACCACAAGATTTATAGCATTTCAATAATAGTAAACCATTCCAAAAATTGTTATCACGAGCACCCAATTATCAAGGCTTAACTTTCCTTCCATAGAACCCCATCACAATAGTGTTAGAACATACACTATTTCTTGAAAATATATTTCATCCGAAGTGACGGTAGCGAACCGTCCGAATGAGGGTTTGTCAAACCCATATGGATCCACACAACATAAGTTCCCGCTTACACCCGGCAAGTGTAACTAATGATAATCGAATTGAGGATTTTGTTCTAACTCGTATGTAGAATGTTTGTTTTCATACTTGTGTTCACTTTGTAAAATGAAATGTTTATGTTTTCTCATCCCAAATGTAAGTTTAAAAGAGTAAAAGTGGGACTATGATCTCACCTTGAGTGCACGAAAGAAAAGGTACTTCACAAGTAAACGTGTGCTAGAAAGAATGCTAGTCTCGACCTAAACAAGTAGGTTGTATCATTAACGGTAAAAACGGTTGGTCAAAGATGTTCAATTAGTCCTATGGCTCGTTACAACTCGATTAATGTAGCATGTGAATCAAATTGTCAAGTTTCATGCAAGATTCAAGTATAAAAGCATGTTAGAAACGATCGCATAAGTATTCGGTTAAGTTTCATTAAAAGTCAAACTTGGTCAAAGTCAAAGTCAAAGTCAACGGGGTCGGGTCGGGTATCTGACAATTTTTCTATGAAAGATAAGCATATATAAGTATGTTGGCCAAGTTTCATGTTAATCGGACATGTATAACATAGCGGGAATTAAACGAAAAAAAATAAAAAATTTGGACAGCAGCCTTCAGATGCGCCGCATCTGCAAGTGATGCGCCGCATCAGTAGCAGATGCACCACATCTAAGGCAGATGCGCCGCATCCCTACCTGATTCAGTGAAACTGCTAAAAAAATTTACAAGTCTCGGACCAAACTTCAATTTATCATAACTAATGAACCGTAAACACCTAAATCGCATACCATACATCGTTAGAAAGGTAATTTAACGAGAAATACAACTAAACACTTTTCATCACACAAAAATATCATTTACAATAACCGAATCCTCGTCAAGTGATCATTAAAGGTTCATTATCAAGGTTTCAAGTTCGTAAAACGTATTTTATGATTCGGGAATCCAATTTACACATACGATATGCCGTTTCGAAGGTATTTAAACATAAATTGAAACTAAACACTTACTAACAACATTAACAAGCATTCAATGCATCAAAAATTCATTTTAAAGTTCATCAAACCCTAACCAAAATCATGAATTCAACTATTTTGTAAATGAAGCTTTTCTAAATCAACCTACACATCAAATTAAAGCTAATGATGCTAGTAACTCATTTAATACATGAACTTTAATATTTAAACAACATTTAATCATACAAAATTCAAGATTAAACACACACTTTTCAAGTTCATGCTAGTTACACCAAAACATCAAGATCGAGCATACAAATCGTATATTCATGTTAGACTCGAGCCATAAACACTAATTAACACTTTTATAAGTTAAAAACATCAAGAACAAAGAATCTAGTTATTTTAGGAAGTTACCCAAATGAGATGAAATTGGTATCAAGTTGTAGAGGATGAAGAGAGGATCACAAATATGTAGTCGGATTTGTTGTGCGCTTCCTAGAGGTGAAATGGATGATGAATCCTTGTTTGAGTTCTTGAGAGAAAAAGGGAAGTAAGAAAAGAGATAGAGAGTGTGAATGAATGAGTGGAGGTGGTGAGGTGGTTGACTAGTCAACTACTAGCCACCTCTTTGGTCAAATGGCGAAACTAGTTCGGCGATTTCGGATGCGGGTGCATGAATTACAGAAACGAAATATTTTAAAAACGCGTATTAAAGGAAGATGTTATAATCCAATAACGGAAAATATTAATAATGTTAGCTAACGGAGGATACGAATCTAGATACGAAGGGTATTATTAAAATAAATAAATAAAAAAAGACGGGCGTTAAAATAATTTAACGGAAAAATGCGGGATGTGACATTACCCACACCTTAAAAGAAATTTCGTCCCGAAATTTAGTTGGAAGTAGTAGTTGTTGTCTTTTCCTCGAGACCTAGTGTTGTCAGTTCTACGAATGAGTGAAGGTACTTCCTTTTTATTTGGTCCTCTTTTGGCATTCCTACGAATCTGGATAGTCAGGGTTTTACGTTGTATTAAGGCTTGGTTTTACGATCCACAATTTCAACTGGTTTTCCTATGAAGAGGAGTTCGTTATCGATAGTAAGTTTATCTAGAAGAATGGCATGTTCCTGTTCCGCAGGACACGTCTCTAAGTTTGTTACATGGAACGTAGGGTAATTTAAAACTTAATTGAGCCGGAAGATCTAAACGGTGGGAAGCGATTCCAATACGCCCCAAGATTTCAAAAGGATTAAGATTGCGTATTTAACTTTTCTCGATTTCCCGAAACGGATTACACCTTTCTAAGGTACGGTTTTTCAATATTACGCGGTTACTCACTTGGAATTCGAGAGGGTTACGCCTAACATCGGCATAGTCCTTTTGGCGACTACGGGCCATCTTGAGCCCTTCTCGGATTTGAACGATCTCAACAGTTGTTTCTTGAATGATTTCGGATCCGGTGATTTACTTGTCACCTACTTCGGTTCACGAATAAGAGAATGACATTTGCGATCATATGAGGTTTCAGAAAGTGCGGCGTTAATACACTAGTGGTAACTACTGTTGTAAGAGGAATCGGCTAAAAGCGACAATACATGTTTGTAACGTGTCTTTCCAAGATTCGAATCGTACGTTTGCTTGGTACGTCAGTTTTTGGATGATATGCGGTACTCATGTTTAAACGTGCTCCTAAGGCTTCTTTTAAAACTAGAAGTGAAACGAGTATTTTGGTCCGAGATAATTGACAATGGTACACCGTGTTGGAATAGAATTCTTTAAGATATGTTTGAGCAGTTAGTTAGGGCTCGAATACGTTTGTTGGAACAAGTTTCTTATCGGCTACTGAAAACGTT
This sequence comes from Rutidosis leptorrhynchoides, assembly GCF_046630445.1. Classification (NCBI taxonomy): domain Eukaryota; kingdom Viridiplantae; phylum Streptophyta; class Magnoliopsida; order Asterales; family Asteraceae; genus Rutidosis; species Rutidosis leptorrhynchoides. The sequence continues at coordinate 366,099,194 of NC_092339.1, forward strand.
CGTCAGGGCTACTCACCCTCGTGGTGAATACTAGTAATACGTGAAGAGTCTCTCTCTCCATTGAGAATTTAGATAAAAGGTTTCCTTATACGGAAGTACGAGCGAAAAAGATAGGAGTGAAATGAGGATTTAGAATAGGATGAGTTTTCACCTCGATGTAGCCATATCGCGCATCTTATGGCCAAACGTTGAGACTTGGTGGGAACGAGATAGTACACGTAGTTGTATAGTCCGGAGTTGAGTAGTAGTTGGCCATATATCAGAAGCATAAGGACGATAAGTCAAAGAAGAAAGAGGTATCTTTGGGTTGTGTATTATCTTGGGTCACAGTAATATTAGACCTTAATAGTGAAATAACAAAGTTATGTAACATGGTACGTGGTGATGAGAAAAATTGATCTAGTCCATAATTAAGTATTCAAATTTTTCGTGCAAAGTAACGAATTTCAGTTTCCTTGAATTTCGAGTCGAGAGAGTATGCCTTTCAGGCATTCACGTAGAAATATTTCCATATTTGAGTTCCATCTCGTGCTACACGAATTTAGCTAGTCAGGTTGGTGTAGATAATCACGTTCGAGGTTCGGACACAGAGAGATTTAAGGACGAACGATACGGGGAAAGTCTGAAATGAATCTTCGGTAATAACCGACGAGATCCAAGATTTTACGAATACAAGTCTAACCAAAATTCTCACTTAGAGATTTCGTCTAACCAAAATTCTCACGTAGAGAATTCGGCATAGAGTTGCTCATTTCTCAAGAGTTCGAGCGTAGGACGGAGACGTTGTTCGTTTTCTTCTTCGCTTGAATTGAATAGGTTAAGTCATCATCTTTGAATAAAATAACGGATTTTTCTAGAATAGTTTACATACGCGATTCACGAGATCTATGAATATGGGCGAAGCCTTAGTTAAACTGAATGGTCACTAAAAGAAATTCATAACTATCGTAACGAGTTCGAAAAACGGTTTTGGAGATACCTTCTCCTTTAACCCTCAATTATTGATAACCGGAATGGAGGTCGACTTTAGAATACACACGAGATCCTTGTAATTGATCAAGGGGTCATCGATACGGGAAAGAGGATATCGGTTCTCAACCGAAAATTACTTAGTTTACAATAATCTATACATAATTGTAGGGAAACATTTCTTCTTAACGAATAGGTTTCGATCTCCCTAGTTCTATACGTATCAAGTCAAAATTTAAATTTTTCACCCACAAAGTTTAACGTAACAGTTTTCCGTCGGTCACTTGAATGCCATAAGTAGTGTATAAGGGAAGTGGTGGAGTGTAAAGAGTACGAGTCAAAGCCTTGGTTATAAAACTTCTAACGGTACCCGAATCGAATAAACATGAAACTTAAGAGTTTTTGAGGAGAACGTACCCGTGACTAGTTCCTTGTCTTCTCGGGCATCCTTGGCGTTGATGTTGGAAGTTCAACCGCGTGCATTGGGGTTGGCTTTATTCTTTGGGCACGCATTCCTAAAATGACCTGGTTGGCCACATTCGAAGCAAACACCCGTTCTGTGTGCATTGGGCACCTTTTTAGTAACGGGGGCGACACTTTTACAATCATGGGCCACATGGCCACTTCCTTGATACTTGATTCAAAATGGATTGCCACATTTTCCATAATGATGGTTGCGGCACTTGTTGCAAAATGGTTTGCTACATTCACCATAATGATGTTTGTGGCACTTGTTACAAAAAGGTAGGTTTCCGGCATACTCTTTCTTGCCGCCGAGGGCGAAAGGCTTCTTGGCGAAGATGTTGTTGTAGTTGCTTGATGGAGAGGCTTCCCGTTTTCTTTTGTTGTTACCCGGTTGGTCCTCGGCCGTTGGTGCCGCCGCTTCAATTTCATCCACCATTTTTATAAATCGACGGGCCATCGTCACAGCCTCTTGTAGGTTGGCGGGTCTTGATGGCATTACCCCTTATGGAATGCTCTTAGGGAGGCCATCCATGTAAAATTAAACTCCTTGAGGCCCGGGAGCCATGAGGTTTAGACAAATTGAGGATAGTTCGGCAAATCGTTGATTATAAGCTTCGAGGTCATTTCGGGCTAATTTTAGATTTCTTGACCCTTGTTCGAACCTTCGAGCCTCTTCGCGCGGGAAGTATTCGGTGATCATTCTTTCTCTTAATTCGGTCCAAGAGAGTGTGTGGGCTTCATCGGTACCCACCGATTGTACATACGTGTTCCACCATGAGAGAGCAATACCGGCGAAAGTGAGGGTGGAAAACTTGACCTTATCTTGGTCCCGACAACCGCTTATGCTAAAAACGGCTTTCGTTTATTCGAACCATCGGGTGAGAATAACCGGTCCCGCGGTTCCATCGAAAGTGGGAGGTTTGTACTCCATGAAGTTTTTGTAGGAGCACCCCTCATTTGAATCACCAGCTCCATGATTGTTGTTGTTGTTGGAGAAGTGACAGGCCACGGCCGCACCCACAGCGGTGGCTATCATTCGTTGAAGAGCTTGTTCTAGAGTTTCGGGAGGAGTATTGTGTTAACCTTGGTGAGCCACTGTTCCTTCATGACACAAGAATATCGTTGATTAGTATTCTCAATAATACTAATCGTGATATGGAAATAATGATGAAGAGAAAATTTTCCTTGACCAGTCTTAAATTCTTTATGTCATAATGTCAGAACGTCCATATGAGTCACCGTAATATAATCCCGGCAATTATATTACCCTAATTCATATGTGCATTCGACATTATTTTACAAAGTCAAGGTGACGGGTCAATCAAATTAAATAACGTGAGATTAAGATAGAATAAGAGTTAGGTATGAATAAAAGAGTTCGAGTATAAATGCACAAGTAGTCAATTATTTCCTACTTCAAGTCTATATGTGTGACGATCGCTCCAAATCCATATGGACGAACACGTCATTCATTGATTTCATTGCGAGGTATTTGACCACTATATGATATATTTTGTAAACATTGCATTCTTTTGAAAAGGCACACCATAAATGAATATTTAAATCAAAGGTTTTCGACATCTGATGATTTCTACATATAGACAATCACCATAAATAATAGTTTACAACAGTATTTCCGTTGACAATGCAGTCAAAATAAGATACATGGTGATGATTTGGTGAATGCAACGTCTCCTTGAAAAATATGTCATGTAAGACTCCATGCACATAGCTTGTTTAACATCTAAGCAAACAGTGGAAGACTTCTAGGAAACCTGAGAATAAACATGCTAACAAGTGTCAACACAAAGGTTGGTGAGTTCATAGTTTTAATGTTGCGCATAATCTGTATATAAAGGTGGATTACAAGATTTCAGTTGTTCAATACAGAAACGTTTATCAAAATATTCTACGAAATTGAGCACCCTGATAACTAAACTTAACGTATATATAATTTGTACCCTTTGTATAATCATCTTAATAATACACGCAAACCAACGTGTACGCTTATCAAATAGCATACGTCCGTTAAAAGGCTAGCGCTCTAGCTCGGACGGGCATATCAAGCCCTATGGATCCATATACTACTACTCGAGCCCACCAGTTCTTATAACTGGCAGTTACTAGTTACCAAAGCTAAGGGATTTTCGGTTTAAACTCAGTGTAGAATTTAGTATGTACTTGTGTCCATTTCGTTTAAAACAAAGTGCATGTATTCTCAGCCCAAAAATATAGATTGCAAAAGCAATTAAAAAGGGAGCAAATGAAACTCACACTTTATAATTATTGTAAAACAGTTATTAAAGCATTTGCATGTATTCTCAGCCCAAAAATATAAAGGGTAAAAGGGATCATATGAAACTCACCTTAGCAGCATATAAAGTCGTTCACCAAAATGTGATCGAAACACGGATTACCAAATAACCGTAGATCTCAACCTAGAGAACATATGTTGGTCAATAAATGTCTATCAAGCTAGGTCAGGTCATAGTGTATCACAATCCTAATGCTCGATATTGACATACAAAAGTTATCCAATGTTGTTTCAAAAAGTCAATTTTGACAATAGTTTAACAAAACGAGATGTACCTTATATAAGGATTCATTTACTCGGTTGGTAATATTCAAAAATCTAATTTATCAATCTCGTAAACAAGTTGTTTAAATCTTAATTGTAGATTCAAAAGCAATTTCAATTAACTTCAATCATAATTCAGTTGCTCATATCTTTTAATCCGTTCATCGAAATTATTCGATATCTAAATGAAAAGTTATTGATTTTTCGCCAGCTTTCCAAAAACATGTATATCATATACCTTTTATCAGTAATATATATATTGAATTCGTGGTACATCATAAACTGTTTAACAAGAAAATTTAACATACAAGCATGTTGTGATGACCCGAAAAATTTCGACTAATTTAAACCAATTCTCTATACGATTTATTATTTTGACACATTAAACAAAGTCTGTTAGATTGAGTCTCAAAAATTTTAGAACTGTTTCATATATACAATTACCTTTGACTACTCTCGACGATTCATGAACAATTATATATATGTATATATATATATGTACAAGTAAAAACGACTTTCCTACAGTAAAACACTATTTGCTACAGTAAAACACTATTTGCTACAGTGAAACCGTATTTTGCTACAGTGCTACAGTGATTTGCTACAGTAAACCACTATTTGCTACAGTAAATACTATTTGATGTCGACGAACTAGCAAACAAAACGGGAAAGGCGGCCATGCGATCGCATGGCAAAAACACTGAAAACTCATGCGATCGCATGAGCTACAGTAAATCGAAAAGTACTATAAAAAGGCCAGTTTGTTCGACGAAATACTTCACAACATATTTTCTTATGTAATATAAATTTTAATTTATAATTATAATTATAATTTTAATTTAAGTTAATAATAATAAAGTATATTCGAGGGTGTTTTAATTCGGGTTTCAAACCGCTTTAAGCTAAGGAAATATTGGGTATTGTTTGGGGTATTGTTCTTGAATCCAAGGCCAACCATACAGTCATCTACCGTCATTACGTCTACGCAATTTGCCTACAATATTGAGTCTCAATATTGAACTGTGAGTTTATAGTCTCCCTTTTTAAATACTTTAAATATTTTTGGGCTGAGAATACATGCAATTTATTTTAAACGCGATAAGACACAAGTACATACTAAATTCTACACTGAGTTAAACCGGAAATCCCTTAGCTTTGGTAACTAGTAGCTGCCAGTACATAGGATATGGACTGGTGGGCGCGAATAATTGTATATGGATCCATAGGGCTTGACATCCCCGTCCGAGCTAGAGCGCTAGCCTTTTAACGGACGTATGTTATTTGAGTTTAAGACACGTTGGTTTGCGTGTATTAAAATGAATTGGGTAATTATCACTATAGCGTTAAGTTTAGTTACCAGGGTGCTCTGTTACGTAGAATCTATTGATAAACTTTTGATGAAATCTTGTGGTCTATCTTTATACATGTTTATGACTCGAGCAATTAAACCTATAACTCACCAACATTCGTGTTGACTTGTTAGCATGTTTTATTCTCAGGTCCTTAGAATGCTTCCGCTGTGATGTGCTTGTTGCCTGCATGGAGTCTCTCATGCTTTGTACAAAGTTTATTGCATTCAAAATAAAACTGCGTTGTGTAATAAATAATTGGACTGTGATGTCAACCTGTAAATTAAAGACTTATGTATTTCGGGGTTTTGCTTATACCAAAGCACTCGCCCACATGTTTATAACTTTCTATGTTTAGAAAGTCACTTATTTTAATGAATGCAATATTTTATCAAAACGTATCATATAGAGGTCAAAACCTCACTGTGGAATCAATGATTAACGTGCCGCGTCATTAGCGATTTTGACGGGTCGTTACAGTTGGTATCAGAGCTTGAGGTCATAGGGAACCTGAAATTACATTAGTGTGTTTAACTGGTAATTGTTAGGATGCATTAGTGAGTCTGGACTATGACCATATCTGTTTTTACTGATTTTTGCTTATTATTTGGTCAAAAACATTATATGTGATATATTTATATGCTAACGTAATTGTTGTTTCAATTATGTGATAGATGACTTCCTCTAATCCTATCATTTTGTACGACTCGGAATCGGACACTGAATCTATTCTATCCACAACTGAAAAGGGCGTTCCAATACCTATTAAAGAAGAAATTGTGTTAGCCGGGGAATCTCAACTCCCGGTAAACCCAGAGGAGGTTCCAGCTCCACCCAGCTTTAGTTTTCCGGAGCCACAGTATCGTTGGCATGGACCCATGATCCCTGGAGTAAATGAGGATCGTCCATTTCTAAACAAATATGGACATTGGTCCAGATATACCGCCGACGGGCGGGTTGTGCCGATTACGCCTGGCAAATTTCGGTTCATGACCACCGGTACATATTCTTGCAGTTCGTCATCATATTCTCCTACACATGACTCAGACAGTTCGTCATCAGACGAGATCAGTAAGGAGGAGGATTTCGCTAATGAAATAAAAGAGATCACTAAGGAGAAATTCCAACTTGCTATAGATAATAAAAACAACCACAATAATAAAATGTCCTTAATTATAAAAAAAGAACAGGACCATTCGATCCGTAACCACCCTTATTGTATTAAACCCACTGAGGCAACGGGTACCTCAAAACCCCAACTAAAAATAAAATACACTGCCAGAATGTCTGTCGGACCATGTGAACACAAACAATTGGCAGAGAGAACCAAATGGGAAGAAGTTTCTGATAGTTCTGAATAAACGACCTCGCAACCATAAATCTTTCATGTGCTATTTTATTGCTTATGTGTGCTACTCTATCTTGTTATGTAAAATAAGCATATGTAAAATATCAGTATTGTATGGTATTGTATTATTTTGGTTTATTAATAATAAATGCATGGAATGATTATTTGTATTATTACTACTTCTTATTATTATTATTACATAATAATGTAGTAACTCGCTATAATTTTTCATAGTTGAATATTATTAGGATTTTAGTAGTTAATTCCTTGTACTAGCTATTATGTATGAACTTAACGGGTAGGTAATACCCTAGAAATAATTATAAAATGCTAATAAGAAGAAAAGGCTTTTATAATAATCGGTTCATATTATTAATATGCTACGATTAACTATTGACAACTCATTTTACCTATAATATTCTATATGATTAAATTATATCTGTTGTGTTTATTGAAGAAACATGTCTCAAATGTCGGACGCTGAGTTTGAGCAACTAGTCGAGAAACGTGTGAATGAAAGAATTGCTGCAGCCGAGGCAGCAAAAGCAACAGCCGAAGCAGCAGCCAAAGCAGCATCCGTAAACACAAACTCACGAAACGGATGCTCATACAAAACTTTTCAAGGATGCAAACCACAGATGTTTAGTGGAACCGAGGGACCAGTCGGTCTAACCCGATGGTTTGAAAAGATGGAGTCCGTTTTCAAAATCAGTAATTGTGCGAACGGAGACAAGTCAAAGTATGCTTCGTGTACGTTGCAAGACGGTGCACTTACTTGGTGGAACAATTATGCTAAAGCAGAAGGAATAGATACGGCATATGATATCTCTTGGGAAGAACTGAAAAAGATGCTAATCGAGGAGTACTGTCCTCGAAACGAGATCAGAAAAATGGAATCTGAGTTACGTAATCTGAAGGTTATCGGCGCGAATCTCAATAACTATGAAAAGCGTTTCATGGAACTAGCCTTGTTGTGTCCCGAATTGGTGCCAAACGAGAAACGAAAGATATAAATGTATATTGACGGTTTATCGATCAATATCAAAGGAAATGTTACATCGTCCAAACCAAATACGATGCAGGAAACCATGACAATGGCACACCAACTCATGGACCAGATCACAGAGAGTTCGATTAAGGCACCAATTACCAAAGTCAAGACAACTGAAGGAAAGAGGAAATGGGAAGACTATAAGGGCAAAAGTACTCATCTGAAGAAACAAGAAACTTTTAAAGGTAAACAATATGGGGCAACTGCAAGTCCAAACTATAAGGGACCTCATCCGTTCTACAAAAGATGTTACACACATCATGCAGGCTATTGCCAAGTGGTCTGTGATAAGTGCAACAAGAAAGGACATGTGGCGAAAGATTGTTATGCCACCGTTTCTGAAGTAAAGACAAAATCGACCGATGTCAAGAAATGTTATGGATGCGGGAAGTCTGGTCACTTTATAAATCAATGCCCTGATAAGGAGAAGAACAAAGAACCCGCACGTGGGAGGACATTTAATGTTAGTGCCAGTAAAGCACGTGAGGATCCTAATCTTGTCACGGGTACGTTTACCGTTAATAATCAACTAGCTTCTATTATGTTTGATACGGGTGCTGATAGAAGTTATATGTGTAAAGACTTTAGTTTTAAACTAAAATGTGCATCATTACCTCTAGACGATAAATATACTATTGAATTAGTTAATGGTAAACTGATAAAAGCCGATAAAATTTTCCATGGTTGCGAAATGAATCTCGCTGGTGAAACCTTCAAAATTGATTTGATACCCGTAGAATTAGGAAGTTTTGATGTAATCGTTGGCATGGACTGGATGTCCAAAACAAGAGCGGAAGTTGTTTGCGCTGAGAAAGCAATCCGCATCCCTCGTAAGGATGAAACGTCATTAATGATTTATGGGGAGAAGAACAACTTAAAACTGAACTTTATCAGCTGTATGAAGGCCCAGAAACTTATAAGAAAAGGTTGTTATGCTATTTTGGCACACGTAAAGAAGATCGATACTGAAGAAAGAAGCATTGATGACATGCCGGTTGTAAGAGAATATCCCGGAGTATTTCCAAAAGAATTACCGGGGCTACCTCCACTCAGATGTGTAGAATTCCAGATTGATCTCATACCAGGAGCTGCACCTGTAGCCCGATCTCCATATAGACTTGCACCTTCAGAAATGCAAGAATTACAAGACCAGTTGCAAGAATTATCGGACCGTGGATTTATTCGTCCTAGTTTTTCACCTTGGGGTGCTCCTATTCTGTTCGTCAAGAAGAAGGATGGATCTATGAGAATGTGCATAGATTACCGAGAATTAAACAAATTAACGATCAAGAATCGGTACCCATTACCGAGGATTGATGATTTGTTTGATCAATTGCAAGGATCAAGTGTTTATTCTAAGATTCATCTACGCTCCGGATATCATCAGCTGAGAGTGAAGGAAGAAGATGTTCCTAAAACAGCGTTCAGAACCCGTTACGGTCACTATGAATTTTTAGTCATGCCTTTTGGATTGACTAATGCTCCAGCAGTATTCATGGATCTAATGAATCGCATCTGTAGACCGTATTTAGACAAATTTGTCATTGTTTTTATCGACGACATATTGATTTACTCGAAGAACAAGGAAGAACATTAGCAACACTTAAGACTGGTACTAGAGATACTCAAGAAAGAAGAATTGTACGCAAAATTTTCGAAGTGTGATTTCTGGTTACAAGAAGTACAATTTTTGGGCCATGTTGTCAGTAAACATGGAATTAAAGTTGACCCCGCCAAGATCGAAGCCATTAGTAAATGGGAAACACCGAAGACTCCAACACAAATCCGGCAATTCTTAGGTCTTGCTGGTTACTACCGAAGATTCATTCAAGATTTCTCTAGAATCGCCAAACCCTTAACTGCATTGACTCAAAAGGGAAAGAAGTATGATTGGTCCACAGAACAGGAATCCTCATTCCAGTTATTAAAGAAGAAGTTAACGTCTGCACCCATTTTGTCATTACCGGAAGGAAATGATGATTTCGTGATCTATTGTGATGCTTCACGCCAAGGTTTAGGATGTGTATTAATGCAACACACAAAAGTCATCGCATACGCCTCACGACAACTAAAAATTCATGAAAAGAACTATACGACGCACGATTTAGAACTTGGAGCAGTAGTTTTTGCACTCAAAATATGGAGACACTATCTATATGGCACCAAGTGTACAGTGTACACCGACCATAAGAGTCTTCAGCATATTTTTGATCAAAAACAACTCAATATGAGGCAACGTCGCTGGGTAGAGTTGTTAAACGATTACGATTGTGAAATCCGTTACCACCCCGGAAAGGCTAATGTTGTAGCTGATGCCCTAAGTCGAAAAGAAAGAGTAAAACCTCTTAGGGTCCGAGCTTTGAATATTACAATTCGTACTGATCTCACAAAGCAAATTCAAGCAACACAGTTAGAGGCTTTAAAAGAAGAAAATGAAAAAGTCGAAATGAGCAGAGGGTTAGAAAAACAGCTTGAAGTAAAAGCCGATGGAACCCTGTATTTTGCTGATAGGATATGGGTACCAAAACATGGTAATCTAAGGCAACTAGTACTAGATGAAGCACACAAAACGAGGTACTCAATTCACCCAGGAAACGGGAAAATGTACCACGATCTCAAGAAGTTTTATTGGTGGCCTAATATGAAGACAGAAATTGCTACTTATGTAAGCAAATGTTTGACTTGTGCAAAGGTCAAAGCTGAGCACCAAAAGCCGTCAGTATTACTGCAACAACCAGAAATTCCGCAGTGGAAATGGGAAAGAATAACTATGGATTTCATTACGAAATTGCCAAGGACTGCAAGTAGTCATGATACTATTTGGGTGATAGTTGATCGTCTAACTAAATCAGCTCACTTTCTACCAATAAAGGAGACAGACAGTATGGAGAAATTAGCACGCCTATATTTGAAGGAAGTAGTTTCCAGGCATGGTGTACCCATCTCTATCATATCTGATCATGACACCCGATTCACATCACGTTTCTGGCAGTCATTACAAAAAGCATTGGGAACTCGATTAGATATGAGCACCGCTTATCACCCACAGACAGATGGTCAAAGTGAAAGAACAATACAAACATTGGAAGACATGTTACGGGCATGCGTGATTGACTTTGGAACCAGTTGGGATCGACACTTACCGTTGGCAGAATTTTCATACAATAACAGCTATCATACGAGCATCAACGCAGCGCCATTTGAAGCACTTTACGATAGAAAGTGCAGATCTCCTATATGTTGGAGTGAAGTAGGAGAAAGACAACTTACTGGACCAGAAATTATTCACGAAACCACCGAAAAGATCGTTCAAATACAACAGCGATTGAAAACGGCCATGAGTCGCCAAAAGAGTTATGCTGATGTAAGAAGAAAACCGCTAGAATTTCAAGTGGGCGACAAAGTCATGCTGAAAGTGTCACCCTAGAAAGGCGTTATACGATTTAGTAAACGAGGAAAGCTAAGTCCTAGGTACGTAGGACCCTTTGAAATCACCGAAAGAATTGGAGCAGTTGCTTATCGATTAAAGCTACCGCAAGAACTTAGTAGTGTTCACGACACATTTCACGTGTCAAATTTGAAGAAATGTTTAGCTGAAGAGGATGTCGTAATTCCTCTTGACAAAATACGAATCAATGATAAACTCCATTTTGTCGAAGAACCTGTTGAAATCATGGACCGTGAGGTCAAACAATTAAAACAAAGCAAAATACCGATAGTTAGGGTTCGTTGGAACGCAAGACGAGGACCCGAGTTTACTTGGGAATGTGAAGATCAAATGAAGCAAAAGTATCCACATTTGTTCACTGATATCGCTCATGAAACAGGTACTACTCAAAATTTCGGGACGAAATTTTCTTTAACGGGGAGGTACTGTGATGACCCGAAAAATTTCGACTAATTTAAACCAATTCTCTATACGATTTATTATTTTGACACGTTAAACAAAGTCTGTTAGATTGAGTCTCAAAAATTTTAGAACTGTTTCATATATACAATTACCTTTGACTACTCTCGACGATTCATGAACAATTATATGTATGTATATATATATGTACAAGTAAAAACGACTTTCCTACAGTAAAACACTATTTGCTACAGTAAAACACTATTTGCTACAGTGAAACCGTATTTGCTACAGTGCTACAGTGCTACAGTGCTACAGTAACCACTATTTGCTACAGTAAAACACTATTGCTACAGTAAAACACTATTTGCTACAGTAAATACTATTTGATGTCGACGAACTAGCAAACAAAACGGGAAAGTCGGCCATGCGATCGCATGGCAAAAACACTGAAAACTCATGCGATCGCATGAGCTACAGTAAATCGAAAAGTACTATAAAAAGGCCAGTTTGTTCGACGAAATACTTCACAACATATTTTCTTATGTAATATAAATTTTAATTTATAATTATAATTATAATTTTAATTTAAGTTAATAATAATAAAGTATATTCGAGGGTGTTTTAATTCGGGTTTCAAACCGCTTTAAGCTAAGGAAATATTGGGTATTGTTTGGAGTATTGTTCTTGAATCCAAGGCCAACCATACAGTCATCTACCGTCATTACGTCTACGCAATTTGCCTACAATATTGAGTCTCAATATTGAACTGTGAGTTTATAGTCTCCCTTTTTAAATACTTTAAATATTTTTGGGCTGAGAATACATGCAATTTATTTTAAACGCGATAAGACACAAGTACATACTAAATTCTACACTGAGTTAAACCGGAAATCCCTTAGCTTTGGTAACTAGTAGCTGCCAGTACATAGGATATGGACTGGTGGGCACGAATAATTGTATATGGATCCATAGGGCTTGACATCCCCGTCCGAGCTAGAGCGCTAGCCTTTTAACGGACGTATGTTATTTGAGTTTAAGACACGTTGGTTTGCGTGTATTAAAACGAATGGGGTAATTATCACTATAGCGTTAAGTTTAGTTACCAGGGTGCTCTGTTACGTAGAATCTATTGATAAACTTTTGATGAAATCTTGTGGTCTATCTTTATACATGTTTATGACTCGAGCAATTAAACCTATAACTCACCAACATTCGTGTTGACTTGTTAGCATGTTTTATTCTCAGGTCCTTAGAATGCTTCCGCTGTGATGTGCTTGTTGCCTGCATGGAGTCTCTCATGCTTTGTACAAAGTTTATTGCATTCAAAATAAAACTGCGTTGTGTAATAAATAATTGGACTGTGATGTCAACCTGTAAATTAAAGACTTATGTATTTCGGGGTTTTGCTTATACCTAAGCACTCGCCCACATGTTTATAACTTTCTATGTTTAGAAAGTCACTTATTTTAATGAATGCAATATTTTATCAAAACGTATCATATAGAGGTCAAAACCTCACTGTGGAATCAATGATTAACGTGCCGCGTCAATAGCGATTTTGACGGGTCGTTACACATGTATAAATATATATACTCGAGCACTATACATGGATACACAATTATTATATAAAAGATAAAATATAAGTACTTACATATCAATATTGAGATTCAATATTGTAGAAAAGTACGTAGACATAACGGAGATGATAACACTAGGTTTGACTTGCAAATAATACCCATGAATATTACCCATAACCTCCTTGGCAATAACCCATAATTTCCTTAGCTTTATCCCGCTCATAAAACTATTTTGAAAGTGACACGCTCATGACCTCGTCGTAGTATTTTATGTATAATACTAATAATAATACAAATACTACTAATAATAATAAGATTAATAATAATATTAATCTTAATAATAATAATAATAATAATAATAATAATAATAATAATAATAATAATATAATTAATAAATATAATACGGAGTAATTTTTAAATTAAAACAGAGGCATATATCTAGAGCTTTATAGGTGTGGCCTGTCCAGGACTGCCATGCGATCGCATGGCCTCCAAGACCATTTCCCATGCGATCGCATGGGATGGATTTCCAGCTCATGATCTTTTAACTTCTAGTTTGTCGACATATTTTTTAATTATTAATATAATATATTTAATTTATATAATTAATTATATATTATATTAAATTCACATGCATAGCTGACTTGTAATTTTCGTTCCGATAAGTCGTACGTCGTCACTCGACTTATGTCCCAGTTCTGGTTTTTCGAACGTCCTATCGTATACTGAGAAAACTTGTACTTTACGTTTCGTGAATCGTACCTTTGTCAAAATGTAGTCTTAAATCATCCACAAACTATACCACTGTAGCAATTCACTGTAGCAAAGTCAATTTCACTGTAGCAAATAGTGATTTTCAAAAACACTGTAGCATTTTGGGTACTGTAGCAATTTGAAAATGTTACTATCGTTTACTAAATAACTTGAAATTATATATATGTATATATCTTTTTAATATATATAAATCAGTTTTTAAATACACATTGGAAGTTATTTATAAATAAATTTTAATAATAAATATTTCAACTTATCATATATATTCAAATAGATATTTAAACCAATAAGTTTAATGTACGGTATCAAATAATTAATACATTGTTACCTTTTCAAGTTATAGTATATATGTATCTATTTACATATAATTGTTCACGAATTGTCGAAAACAACCGAAGGGTATTTAAATATATAAAAGTAGTTCAAAAATTGTGAGATTCAGTTTTACAGACTTTGCTTATCGTGTCGGAAATGTTAATCATACAAAGATTAAGTTTAAATTTGGTCAAAAATTTCCGGGTCATCACAATATGCCTGTTGTAGTCTAGACTCACTAATGTACCCTATGATTCATATAAAACTATTCTTTGTATGTATCTTCGTAATTAATATGGTGGTAGATGAAAACAAAAGAAAGAAAGAACAAAAAGGTTAACATCAAAAATTAGCTTTGTACAAAGATTTAATTTCAACATTACAAAAAAGTTCCTTAAGCAAAGTAATCTAAAAACCAACTAAAAAGAAACAATTTTCCCTCAGGGTTGACACCAATGAACTCTAAATACCTACAACTAACGCTCTGATACCATCTGTAGCGACCCGAAAAAATCGTCATTGACGGTGCCGACTACTTAGTTCCCGTTACGTGATCATAAGGCTTTAAAATAACGTTTGACCAAAATTTGTCGCATTCATTACAAATGTAAAGATTGTTTCAAAGTTTACAAAAATAGTTCAACCATTAGTTACGTTACAGAGTTAAAGGTACAATTGAGACCTATGTGACACAGTTTAAAATAAAGTCAAAAGACGCTCCATGTATGCATATATACTCGACATCCAATGCAAGTATCAAAATAACGAGCGGAAGCATGTATCACATATCGTTCAAAGACTTGAGAAAAACATAGAAATCTGTCAACGAAAATGTTGGTGAAATCATAGGTTTAAGTAAGTAAGTGAGTAAGTAAAATGAACCACAAGATTTATAGCATTTCAATAATAGTAAACCATTCCAAAAATTGTTATCACGAGCACCCAATTATCAAAGCTTAACTTTCCTTCCATAGAACCCCATCATAATAGTGTTAGAACATACACTGTTTCTCAAAAATATATTTCATCCGAAGTGACTGTAGCGAACCGTCCGAATAAGGGTTTGTCAAACCCATATGGATCCACACAACATAAGTTCTCGCTTATACCCGACAAGTGTAACTAATAATAATCGAATTGAGGATTTTGTTCTAACTCGTATATAGAATGTTTGTTTTCATACTTGTGTTCACTTTGTAAAATGAAACGTTTATGTTTTCTCATCCCAAATGTAAGTTTAATAGAGTAAAAGTGGGACTATGATCTCACCTTGAGTGCATGAAAGAAAAGGTACTTCACAAGTAAACGTGTGCTAGAAAGAATGCTAGTCTCGACCTAAACAAGTAGGTTGTATCAATAACGGTAAACACGGTTGGTCAAAGATGTTCAATTAGTCCTATGGCTCGTTACGACTCAATTAATGTAGCATGTGAATCAAATTTTCAAGTTTCATGCAACATTCAAGTATAAAAGCATGTTAGAAACGATCGCATAAGTATTCGGTTAAGTTTGATTAAAAGTTAAACTTGGTCAAACTTGGTCAAAGTCAAAGACAAAGTCAACGGAGTCGGGTCGGGTATCCGACAATTTTTCTATGAAAGATAGGCATATATAAGTATGTTAGCCAAGTTTCATGTTAATAGGACATGTATAACATAGAGGGAATTAAACGAAAAAAATAAAAAATTTGGACAACAGCCTTCAGATGCGCCACATCTGCAAGTGATGCACCGCATCAGTAGCA
Source organism: Rutidosis leptorrhynchoides (assembly GCF_046630445.1). Lineage (NCBI taxonomy): Eukaryota > Viridiplantae > Streptophyta > Magnoliopsida > Asterales > Asteraceae > Rutidosis > Rutidosis leptorrhynchoides. The sequence continues at coordinate 366,115,214 of NC_092339.1, forward strand.
TATGCGCCGCATCCAAGGCAGATGCGCCACATCCCTACCTGATTCAGTGAAACTGCTTAAAAATTTTACAAGTCTCGGCCCAAACTTCAATTTATCATAACTAATGAACCGTAAACACCTAAAATGCATACCATACATCCTTGGAAAGGTAATTTAACGAGGAATGCAACTAAACACTTTTCATCACACAAAACTATCATTTACAATAACCGAGTCCTCGTCAAGTGATCATTAAAGGTTCATTATCAAGGTTTCAAGTTTGTAAAACGTATTTTATGATTCGGGAATCCAATTTACACATACGATATGCCATTTCGAAGGTATTTAAATATACATTGTAACTAAACACTCACTAAAAATATTAACAAGCATTCAATGCATCAAAAGTTCATTTTAAAGTTCATCAAACCCTAACCAAAATCATGAATTCAAGTATTTTGTATATGAAGCTTTTGTAAATCAACCTACACATCAAATTGAAGCTAATGATGCTAGTAACACATTTAATACATGAACTTTAACATTTAAACAACATTTAATCATACAAAATTCAAGATTAAACACACACTTTTCAAGTTCATGCTAGTTACACTAAAACATCAAGATCGAGCATAAAAATCATATATTCATATTAGACTCGAGCCATAGACAATAATTAACACTTTTATAAGTTAAAAACATCAAGAACAAAGAATCTAGTTATTTTAGGAAGTTACCCAAATGAGATGAAATTGGTATCAAGTTGTAGAGGATGAAGAGAGGATCACAAATATGTAGTCGGATTTGTTGTGAGCTTCCTAGAGGTGAAATGGATGATGAATCCTTGTTTGAGTTCTTGAGAGAAAAATGGAAGAAAAGAGATAGAGAGTGTGAATGAATGAGTGGAGGTGGTGAGGTGGTTGACTAGTCAACTACTAGCCACCTCTTTGGTCAAATGGCGAAACTAGTCCCTCGATTTCGGATGCGGGTACGTGAATTACCTAAACGAAATATTTTAAAAACGCGTATTAAAGGAAGATGTTATAATCCAATAACGGAAAATATTAATAATGTTAGCTAACGGAGGATACGAATCTAGATACGAAGGGTATTATTAAAATAAATAAATAAAAAAGACGGGCGTTAAAATAATTTAACAGAAAAATGCGGGATGTTACATTACCCACACCTTAAAAGAAATTTTGTCCCGAAATTTAGTTGGAAGTAGTAGTTGATGTCTTTTCCTCGACACCTAGTGTTTTCAGTTCTACGAATGAGTGAATGTACTTCCTTTTCATTTGGTCCTCTTTTAGCATTCCCATGAATCTGGATAGTCGGGGTTTTACGTTGTATTAAGGCTTGGTTTTACGATCCACAATTTCAACTGGTTTTCCTATGAAGAGGAATTCGTTATCGATAGTAAGTTTATCTAGAAGAATGGCACGTTCCTGTTTCGCAGGACACGTCTCTAAGTTTGTTACATGGAACGTAGGGTAATTGGAAACTTAATTGAGCCATTTCCATTTAAATTTCATATTTGGATTTTTACCTATCCGAATCCAATAAGTGGCATAAAGAAGGAAACATTGGACAATCGGACTATTGGACTGCTAACTTTGGACAATTAAAATGAATTAAAAGGCTGATTATAACATATGAAACTAAACAATTCTTCAAGTTTGCCACTTGATTTTTATCTTAAACCTCATTCGTATCTTGACGATTACAATTCGCATTCAAATCTTTTCATGATTCTTGAAAACACCTCGATCGAGAAGTTGAATCAGCTGCACCTCGTCTACGGAAGAAAGATTTATGCATACAGTTATGCACCTGAAAAACTTTCAAAACCGAAGTTATAGTTAAAACTTATCCGCGTCGAATTCCTCTTCGACATTAACAACCTTACGATCCATTATCAAAGTAGCCAATTTTGTCACAGCTCCACTTCGACATTTCAGTAAGATTACTCTTATTATAACCTCGACATATACACGTTATTCTTTCACCGTCGTTACCGGAGAACCTTTTTCACGACATCAAGTACCAGCAGCTCGTCATTCCTTTGACGAAATCAACAATCGGTATTTTGAAAAATCTCGCAGAACATCTCTATAATGTCTATCCCTAAATAATTTCATACTTTGAATGTAAAGTTTCTGAAAAACACTCTGGACTATGAAGTAGTTCTTTAAATGCTGATGAAGCAGTAAAAACCATAAACGACCTTAACAATCAAAAGTTTACGATGAAGTACAACATGTTGGAAAAGCTCAGAAAAGAGAAGGGTTGGAACTAGAAAACGGATTGATCAAGGTATGAAGGAGACCGTGGACAAATCGTGAAAACTAAACTCGACTTCAAAGGATCCAAATGATTCTGTACCTGTTGAAATCATTAGCAAACACCTTACTTCTTATTTTAATCTTTCACAGACAAATCTTCCTCGTTATCCATCGATGGTAGAAAACCTAAGATATCATCGTGCTATTCATTATAAATATCCTCAATATTTCTGAAGATATTTTCATAACTATTTCTATCTGAGATCATTTATCCCTCCGTAGTATCTGCGTTACAACATAAAAGAAACTGTGTTAATTTCTAAATTCTGAAACCTTCGAGTTTAAAATAGAAATGTTCTGAAGCAGTGTTGGGAACTGATGCATGAATTAGTATAAGATAATGAAACTTGATCAACTTCATTATAATACAGTAAGTCATGTTAAGCTCCTAATGGAATGTGATGATTCGCAGTACCGTCATCATGTGCCATGTTACACGGCACTTACATTCTATCTAATCCCCAAATGTATTAGGAACATATCGTCTTGATAGTTCGATCTTTTCCAGGATATTCTAGTAATTGGACAAATCAAAATCGTGCCATTACCATTTCTTTCTAAGAGCATTAGCTATGTTCATTCCAAATTTCATACCTACGAATTCCAGATCATTGCTCGCTTGACTCGAAGTCGGGAAGAGAAAACGAAAGCACGAAGCTCCGAAAAATAATGAAGGATATAAAATCTAACAACCACCCGGAAACTACAAACCATGTATATTAATACGTATTGCAACGTAAAGACACGGGAGAATTAGAAACAGTATAATTCCAAGGAAATCATAAAAATGAATAGATTCTTCTGGCGGCAGATGAAAGAGAAGAATGAAAGATATGAAGGTTAGAAGTATAATAAGAATCAGGATTTGATGGAGCATATTAAGGAATGAGAAGAGGAAGAAAGAACAGAAGGTGTGGAGAATAAGGAAACGAAGGGGGTGGATTTATAGCAATATATCCGACAAAGAAATCAGAACAGATTATTACATTAATCAAAGAAGATTTTGATTTCCTAAATCGCCGCAGAACTAGATCCTATTACGAAGATTTTTTTTCCGTAAATTCCAGAAATCAATCATAACTACGTCATCGGTTAAAACAATTTCATATCTACCCATTTCACTCTTTTTTGATAGCTTCACTCGTACGCTTCACATGATCAAATCGTTTTATCCATATCTTCCAATGATGATAAAACTCTATTATTACCTCATATTCGTCATGAAAACATTCCTATTGTTATTTATGACAACCTCTACCAAATTTCGAGGACGAAATTTCTTTAACGGGTGGGTACTGTAACGACCCGGAAATTTCCGATCAAATTTAAACCTTAAACTCTATAGGTTTCCGACACGATAAGCAAAATCTGTAATATTGAGTCTAGAAAGTTTGAAATCTATATTCGGATAATCAGTTACCCTTTGACCAAGCCAGACGATTCACGAACAATTATGTGCAAATGAATTACTATTAAATATTAGAAAATTTTTTTTTATGTAATTACAAGTTTAGATATAATATTATATCAATACTATTATTATTATTACTCTCTTTTTTATTAATATTGATATTAATATTATTATTTGTATTATTAATATATAATATATAAATATGAAATTTGTGATGTATAAATTGCTATATTGTTATCATCATTATTATAACAATTATTATTATTATTATTATTAAATTTATTATTATTATTATTATTATTAGTATTCTTATTACAATTATTAATATTAATGGTTTTTATTAATTTAGGATATAGAATTTAATCTAATATATATATGTAAATGCAAATGAAATTCGTATTCTGTTTCTCAGTTACTATCAACTGTAACTGATTGTGTTATCCTGTCTCCTTAATTGATAAATTTAATAGTAAATCGTACCAATTAAGAACAATAATATTCGATTTTGGATGTACTAGTTTTGTCTGATTAAGAAAAATCATCACCCGAATCATTACATAATCGACCAAATAAGTGATAAGGGATTACTATTTTCTTTGTCTACTTCCATCTATCTATAATTTATATATGCTTATACTTATGCAAGAAGTGAGACACTTGCACACACATAAACCAATCCATTGATCACTTCATCAACCAACAAACTTCCACCGCCACCATCACAACCATTAACCACCTTATCTTTCTTTTGCTCGATTATAACCAACCCGGAACAACCATGAGTCACCACCTTTTCGTTGTTGCTCGACACCCACCTCTATTGGTCTCAAACTGAAAACCACAACAACCCACCTTTGTAATCTTCATCTCGACAACCCACATCAACCACCCTATCACCAAGAATATCCACCACCTTCCTATCTCACGTTTTTCTCTCTCACATCTATATATTTTTTTTTTACAATCTCTGCAAAACCCATTTGATGCTACTGTTCGGTTTCGTTTCTACCACGATCACCAACACCACCAAAACTCACCTCGGTATTGTAGTCCTATAACCGAATCACCACCACGAACCACTTTGGGTCTCGCCTATGTTTATTTGTTCTTCACCCGAATCCATCACAACTCAAACCACCACCTTTTGTTTATGTTTTTGTTTCAACCACAAAAGGTACCACTATCAATCGCTGTTTTTCTGTTTCTATTCTGTTTCCACTTCTATTATTCATAACGACAATGAACATCCATCACCGCTGTCATTTTCCTATTTCAGTTTGAACCAAAACCTAAACCATCTCACAACAAGAACCACACCCACATAAAATCACCATAAACTTCAAACCTCCTTCACTTCCAAATACAACCGGTAAACACCAACATGTCCTATCGATCAAACCCTTCGAAAAACCAGCTGTAACCTTCTGTGATAACTGCTACCGCAACCTGCATAGTTCTATCACTGGTTTCGCAGATAAAGAAAATAAGGATTCATTGTTATATTATACATCGGAGCTTACTAAGAGGTTGATGTAACAATTATAGTGATAAATATTGAATAAAGATAGTAACAAGCTGTAAAGTTGAAAGAGGTGTGTTTGTTCTTTTGTTTAAATATATTCAAACCCCACACCCACTAGAGGGTGTTGCTTGATATCCATTTTCCAGCTGTATGCACAAAACATTTAATCAATTGGACCGACACTTTGACTTAGATAATAGATTGATAAAATGATAGTCGATACCTTATGATAATTATGATCGATTATAAAGATGTTCGGTTATAATAATAGAGGATGATGATGTTAACATATGATAATGATGATGACGAGCTGGATGATAGTTGTGATAAACGTCTATTGGTGCTTTTGTTTTATTCGACTATTGTTGCCACAGCGAGACTAAGATTGTATAAACCGAACCCTTCAATCTATAATTGATGCAAGTGGGTTAAATGAAATGATTATGGATCGGGTTAGTGTTGGGTCATTTATGTTTTAAATGGATATACAATTTGAACTGCTGATTTGGGTTTCTAATGGGCTACAATGGGCCACGACTTGCAAGCTCATCCTTCTGTTTTTCCTGGCCCATGCTCGACAACACAAACGCATACAATATTACGGTATAAAAATTTTATTATTATTATTAATCATTTTATATTTATTATGATTAAATATTGTTAAAGCGATAAAATTTTGGTTAATATGGTTACTAACACATTTATGATAAAAGTATAATAAAATGGATAAATTGCTTATGGCCTAAAAGGATAATAATATAAAATAAGAAATACTAATATAATGAAAGTAATAAGATGAATATAATTATGGTCTTGATCATTAAAATAATTAGTATAAAGTTGATATGAGTATAAGATACTAAGCTGGATATAATTATATATGCATAAGAAAATTAATAAAGTTATGACTATGAATGGAATATGATAAGAGTACGAATGAATTTAATTATGATATGGAAATAGATATAAACTTAAGTGTTGATAAAATATAATACTATAAATACAAACATTAGATATATAGAGATATACATAATAAGTATGCTACTATTACTAATAAAATACTTTTTGTTCATTTACGCTTTAACGTAATACATTTAATATCACAAGTATAGTACTAATATCAAAATATATTTATTTGAATATTATTATATGTGTTAATATGCATACTTGATATAGGTTCGTGAATCCGAGGCCAACCTTATACTTGTTCAATGATGTTATATGTATTTTTACTACAAAATACATTAGGTGAGTATATAGATTCCCTTTTAAACTCTGAATATTTTGGGCTGAGAATACATGCGCTGTTTTTTATAAATGATTTACGTTATGGACACAAGTGATCAAAAATATAAATTCTACGTTGAGTTGTACCATGGCATATCTCTTTATACTTGGTAGCTAATATTTACGTGAGGAGCGTAAACGCGAATCCTGTTGATAGATGTATCGGGCCTGACAACCCCAACCGGGCTGGACGACCAGTTTTAAACGGTTGCACAGTACTTCGTTTCGTTACTACACTTGGTACGGTGTAGGGTTTATTTAAGAATATGCTGCTGTGATTTAAATGTTAAGTATGGTTACCAAGTGCTCAACGACTTTTCCATACACTTGCGAGTGTATTATGTATGAACATGAAATCTTGTGGTCCATAGTTATAACGCTGCTAGCATCAAACCTATATATCTCACCAACTTTATGTTGACATTTTAAAGCATGTTATTCTCAGGTACGAATTAAGTCTTCCGCTGTGCATTAGCTCATATTAAGGACATTACTTGGAGTCGATCATCGCGATGGGACCAACTATTGGAGATTTCGTTCGGATGGATAAGGACGGGTCCTCACAGGTGGTATCAGAGCGTTGGTCTTAGTGAACCAGGCCTTACATTAGTGTGTCTAACTAGTAGTTGTTAGGATACATTAGTGAGTCTGGACTTTGACCGTGTCTACCTGTCAAAAAGTTTTGCTTATCATTTCTAGTCGGAAACCATCTGCTTATCATCCTTAGGGAATTGCCTGCTTATCATTATCTAGTTTAGACACGTTTTACTGCATTTAGTGCATCGATAGTGTATAGACAAAAATTCATATCCTAGCGCATCTGTAGACTTGCTTGTCATATGCCGTAGGTTCCTCTGTAGGCTACGAAATCTTTAGTATTATATATAGATATTCTATGAAGTTAGAATATCATCCTATATTCAAAAATCATTTCACATCGAAGATCCTTCTCCTTCACCAAATTGCCCTCTTAGCGATGAACCTGAAAGCACTTACCGGCGAACCTGTTCGAGAAACCATTTACCCTCTCATTTCTAGAATATCGCGTCACGATTATATAATATTCTATATTTCGAATCTTACTCACCCGCTCGTTTCAATCGTCAATCATCCCGACATAATATAAGAAGTTAACAAATTACGCGCTCGTGTGACGACTTTGGAGAACCTGGTGTGAAGGTTACGAACACCAGCAGCAACACCAGCAGCATAATCAGTACCACCATTATCGACGTCGACAGTACCCTTATTATCCCTAAACCATAACCGCGCCGTAACTCTCAACATCACAACCTGTACCTCGAATATCAACATTACACGCCTCAATATCACCATCTGTACTTCGAGTATGAACTTCGTTCTACACAACGATCTACATCGATTATCTTCGCTTTACGTATCATTTCACCTCATTTTACCTTCGTCCGACATGGCAATTATGTAATCTCTAAAGTTTTAGAGATCATGTAATCAAGTGTTAACAATAAATCAAATGAGTATAAAATCTTATTGACTCATTAAATCTATAATTACATCTGAAGAAAATATATATTCAAGTATATTTTCATAAAGATCGTAATTAAAAATTCTTTCGTACAAACTGTTAATGATGAAAATATTTAACGGGTGGGTAGTACCCAAGGAATATTTAAGATTCACATTAACAAGTTACACTGAACATTCTTCGAATCTGACTTAACGGTCATTTATTATCCTACTTACAACCACCGATATTCATATCCGCTCACCCCGGAATAACCATTTCCATTTAAATTTCATATTTGGATTTTTACCTATCCGAATCCAATAAGTGGCATAAAGAAGGAAACATTGGACAATCGGACTATTGGACTGCTAACTTTGGACAATTAAAATGAATTAAAAGGCTGATTATAACATATGAAACTAAACAATTCTTCAAGTTTGCCACTTGATTTTTATCTTAAACCTCATTCGTATCTTGACGATTACAATTCGCATTCAAATCTTTTCATGATTCTTGAAAACACCTCGATCGAGAAGTTGAATCAGCTGCACCTCGTCTACGGAAGAAAGATTTATGCATACAGTTATGCACCTGAAAAACTTTCAAAACCGAAGTTATAGTTAAAACTTATCCGCGTCGAATTCCTCTTCGACATTAACAACCTTACGATCCATTATCAAAGTAGCCAATTTTGTCACAGCTCCACTTCGACATTTCAGTAAGATTACTCTTATTATAACCTCGACATATACACGTTATTCTTTCACCGTCGTTACCGGAGAACCTTTTTCACGACATCAAGTACCAGCAGCTCGTCATTCCTTTGACGAAATCAACAATCGGTATTTTGAAAAATCTCGCAGAACATCTCTATAATGTCTATCCCTAAATAATTTCATACTTTGAATGTAAAGTTTCTGAAAAACACTCTGGACTATGAAGTAGTTCTTTAAATGCTGATGAAGCAGCAAAAACCATAAATGACCTTAACAATCAAAAGTTTACGATGAAGTACAACATGTTGGAAAAGCTCAGAAAAGAGAAGGGTTGGAACTAGAAAACGGATTGATCAAGGTATGAAGGAGACCGTGGACAAATCGTGAAAACTAAACTCGACTTCAAAGGATCCAAATGATTCTGTACCTGTTGAAATCATTAGCAAACACCTTACTTCTTATTTTAATCTTTCACAGACAAATCTTCCTCGTTATCCATCGATGGTAGAAAACCTAAGATATCATCGTGCTATTCATTATAAATATCCTCAATATTTCTGAAGATATTTTCATAACTATTTCTATCTGAGATCATTTATCCCTCCGTAGTATCTGCGTTACAACATAAAAGAAACTGTGTTAATTTCTAAATTCTGAAACCTTCGAGTTTAAAATAGAAATGTTCTGAAGCAGTGTTGGGAACTGATGCATGAATTAGTATAAGATAATGAAACTTGATCAACTTCATTATAATACAGTAAGTCATGTTAAGCTCCTAATGGAATGTGATGATTCGCAGTACCGTCATCATGTGCCATGTTACACGGCACTTACATTCTATCTAATCCCCAAATGTATTAGGAACATATCGTCTTGATAGTTCGATCTTTTCCAGGATATTCTAGTAATTGGACAAATCAAAATCGTGCCATTACCATTTCTTTCTAAGAGCATTAGCTATGTTCATTCCAAATTTCATACCTACGAATTCCAGATCATTGCTCGCTTGACTCGAAGTCGGGAAGAGAAAACGAAAGCACGAAGCTCCGAAAAATAATGAAGGATATAAAATCTAACAACCACCCGGAAACTACAAACCATGTATATTAATACGTATTGCAACGTAAAGACACGGGAGAATTAGAAACAGTATAATTCCAAGGAAATCATAAAAATGAATAGATTCTTCTGGCGGCAGATGAAAGAGAAGAATGAAAGATATGAAGGTTAGAAGTATAATAAGAATCAGGATTTGATGGAGCATATTAAGGAATGAGAAGAGGAAGAAAGAACAGAAGGTGTGGAGAATAAGGAAACGAAGGGGGTGGATTTATAGCAATATATCCGACAAAGAAATCAGAACAGATTATTACATTAATCAAAGAAGATTTTGATTTCCTAAATCGCCGCAGAACTAGATCCTATTACGAAGATTTTCTTTCCGTAAATTCCAGAAATCAATCATAACTACGTCATCGGTTAAAACAATTTCATATCTACCCATTTCACTCTTTTGTGATAGCTTCACTCGTACGCTTCACATGATCAAATCGTTTTATCCATATCTTCCAATGATGATAAAACTCTATTATTACCTCATATTCGTCATGAAAACATTCCTATTGTTATTTATGACAACCTCTACCAAATTTCGAGGACGAAATTTCTTTAACGGGTGGGTACTGTAACGACCCGGAAATTTCCGATCAAATTTAAACCTTAAACTCTATAGGTTTCCGACACGATAAGCAAAATCTGTAATATTGAGTCTAGAAAGTTTGAAATCTATATTCGGATAATCAGTTACCCTTTGACCAAGCCAGACGATTCACGAACAATTATGTGCAAATGAATTACTATTAAATATTAGAAAAATTTTTTTTATGTAATTACAAGTTTAGATATAATATTATATCAATACTATTATTATTATTACTCTCTTTTTTATTAATATTGATATTAATATTATTATTTGTATTATTAATATATAATATATAAATATGAAATTTGTGATGTATAAATTGCTATATTGTTATCATCATTATTATAACAATTATTATTATTATTATTATTATTAAATTTATTATTATTATTATTATTAGTATTCTTATTACAATTATTAATATTAATGGTTTTTATTAATTTAGGATATAGAATTTAATCTAATATATATATGTAAATGCAAATGAAATTCGTATTCTGTTTCTCAGTTACTATCAACTGTAACTGATTGTGTTATCCTGTCTCCTTAATTGATAAATTTAATAGTAAATCGTACCAATTAAGAACAATAATATTCGATTTTGGATGTACTAGTTTTGTCTGATTAAGAAAAATCATCACCCGAATCATTACATAATCGACCAAATAAGTGATAAGGGATTACTATTTTCTTTGTCTACTTCCATCTATCTATAATTTATATATGCTTATACTTATGCAAGAAGTGAGACACTTGCACACACATAAACCAATCCATTGATCACTTCATCAACCAACAAACTTCCACCGCCACCATCACAACCATTAACCACCTTATCTTTCTTTTGCTCGATTATAACCAACCCGGAACAACCATGAGTCACCACCTTTTCGTTGTTGCTCGACACCCACCTCTATTGGTCTCAAACTGAAAACCACAACAACCCACCTTTGTAATCTTCATCTCGACAACCCACATCAACCACCCTATCACCAAGAATATCCACCACCTTCCTATCTCACGTTTTTCTCTCTCACATCTATATATTTTTTTTTTACAATCTCTGCAAAACCCATTTGATGCTACTGTTCGGTTTCGTTTCTACCACGATCACCAACACCACCAAAACTCACCTCGGTATTGTAGTCCTATAACCGAATCACCACCACGAACCACTTTGGGTCTCGCCTATGTTTATTTGTTCTTCACCCGAATCCATCACAACTCAAACCACCACCTTTTGTTTATGTTTTTGTTTCAACCACAAAAGGTACCACTATCAATCGCTGTTTTTCTGTTTCTATTCTGTTTCCACTTCTATTATTCATAACGACAATGAACATCCATCACCGCTGTCATTTTCCTATTTCAGTTTGAACCAAAACCTAAACCATCTCACAACAAGAACCACACCCACATAAAATCACCATAAACTTCAAACCTCCTTCACTTCCAAATACAACCGGTAAACACCAACATGTCCTATCGATCAAACCCTTCGAAAAACCAGCTGTAACCTTCTGTGATAACTGCTACCGCAACCTGCATAGTTCTATCACTGGTTTCGCAGATAAAGAAAATAAGGATTCATTGTTATATTATACATCGGAGCTTACTAAGAGGTTGATGTAACAATTATAGTGATAAATATTGAATAAAGATAGTAACAAGCTGTAAAGTTGAAAGAGGTGTGTTTGTTCTTTTGTTTAAATATATTCGAACCCCACACCCACTAGAGGGTGTTGCTTGATATCCATTTTCCAGCTGTATGCACAAAACATTTAATCAATTGGACCGACACTTTGACTTAGATAATAGATTGATAAAATGATAGTCGATACCTTATGATAATTATGATCGATTATAAAGATGTTCGGTTATAATAATAGAGGATGATGATGTTAACATATGATAATGATGATGACGAGCTGGATGATAGTTGTGATAAACGTCCATTGGTGCTTTTGTTTTATTCGACTATTGTTGCCACAGCGAGACTAAGATTGTATAAACCGAACCCTTCAATCTATAATTGATGCAAGTGGGTTAAATGAAATGATTATGGATCGGGTTAGTGTTGGGTCATTTATGTTTTAAATGGATATACAATTTGAACTGCTGATTTGGGTTTCTAATGGGCTACAATGGGCCACGACTTGCAAGCTCATCCTTCTATTTTTCCTGGCCCATGCTCGACAACACAAACGCATACAATATTATGGTATAAAAATTTTATTATTATTATTAATCATTTTATATTTATTATGATTAAATATTGTTAAAGCGATAAAATTTTGGTTAATATGGTTACTAACACATTTATGATAAAAGTATAATAAAATGGATAAATTGCTTATGGCCTAAAAGGATAATAATATAAAATAAGAAATACTAATATAATGAAAGTAATAAGATGAATATGATTATGGTCTTGATCATTAAAATAATTAGTATAAAGTTGATATGAGTATAAGATACTAAGCTGGATATAATTATATATGCATAAGAAAATTAATAAAGTTATGACTATGAATGGAATATGATAAGAGTACGAATGAATTTAATTATGATATGGAAATAGATATAAACTTAAGTGTTGATAAAATATAATACTATAAATACAAACATTAGATATATAGAGATATACATAATAAGTATGCTACTATTACTAATAAAATACTTTTTGTTCATTTACGCTTTAACGTAATACATTTAATATCACAAGTATAGTACTAATATCAAAATATATTTATTTGAATATTATTATATGTGTTAATATGCATACTTGATATAGGTTCGTGAATCCGAGGCCAACCTTATACTTGTTCAATGATGTTATATGTATTTTTACTACAAAATACATTAGGTGAGTATATAGATTCCCTTTTAAACTCTGAATATTTTGGGCTGAGAATACATGCGCTGTTTTTTATAAATGATTTACGTTATGGACACAAGTGATCAAAAATATAAATTCTACGTTGAGTTGTACCATGGCATATCTCTTTATACTTGGTAGCTAATATTTACGTGAGGAGCGTAAACGCGAATCCTGTTGATAGATCTATCGGGCCTGACAACCCCAACCGGGCTGGACGACCAGTTTTAAACGGTTGCACAGTACTTCGTTTCGTTACTACACTTGGTACGGTGTAGGGTTTATTTAAGAATATGCTGCTGTGATTTAAATGTTAAGTATGGTTACCAAGTGCTCAACGACTTTTCCATACACTTGCGAGTGTATTATGTATGAACATGAAATCTTGTGGTCCATAGTTATAACGCTGCTAGCATCAAACCTATATATCTCACCAACTTTATGTTGACATTTTAAAGCATGTTATTCTCAGGTACGAATTAAGTCTTCCGCTGTGCATTAGCTCATATTAAGGACATTACTTGGAGTCGATCATCGCGATGGGACCAACTATTGGAGATTTCGTTCGGATGGATAAGGACGGGTCCTCACATCACCCTCGTGGTGAATACTAGTAATACGTGAAGAGTCTCTCTCTCCATTGAGAATTTAGATAAAAGGTTTCCTTATACGGATGTACGAGCGAAAAAGATAGGAGTGAAATGAGGATTTAGAATAGGATGACTTTTCACATCGATGTAGCCATATCGCATCTTGTGGCCAAACGTTAAGACTTGGTGGGAACGAGATAGTACACGTAGTTGTATAGTTCGGAGTTGAGTAGTAGTTAGAAGCATAAGGACGATAAGTCAAAGAAGAAAGAGGTATCTTTGGGTTGTGTTTTATTTTGGGTCTCAGTAATATCAGACGGTAATAGTGAAATAACAGAGTTATGTAACATGGTACGTGGTGATGAGAAAAATTGATCGGGTCCATAATTAAGTATTCAAATTTTTCGTGCAAAGTAACGAATTTCAGTTTCCTTGAATTTTGAGTCGAGAGAGTATGCCTTTCAGGCGTTCACGTAGAAATATTTCCATATTTGAGTTCCATCTCGTGCTACACGAAATTAGCTAGTCAGGTTGGTGTGGATAATCACGTTCGAGGTTCGGACATGGAGAGATTTAAGGACGAACAATACGGGGAAAGTCGGAAATGAATCTTCGGTAATAACCAGCGAGATCCAAGATTTTACGAATACAAGTCGGAGTAGTGAGGGTTTCCCGATTTCATGTGACTTTGATTTTCGCGAGATCTACTTTAATACCTTGACCACTAATAACATGGTTTATAATTTGGATTTCGTCTAACCAAAATTCTCACTTGGAGAATTTGGCATAGAGTTGCTCCTTTCTCAAGAGTTCGAGCGTAGGACGGAGATGTTGTTCGTTTTCTTCTTCGCTTGAATTGAATAGGTTAAGTCATCATCTTTGAATAAAATAACGGATTTGTCTAGAATAGTTTACATACGCGATTTACGAGATCTATGAATACGGGCGGAGCCTTAGTTAAACTGAACGGTCACTAAAAGAAATTCATAACTATCGTAACGAGTTCGGAAAACGATTTTGGAGATACCTTCTCCCTTAACCCTCAATTGTTGATAACCGGAATGGAGGTCGACTTTAGAATACACACGAGATCCTTGTAATTGATCAAAGGGTCATCGATACGGGAAAGAGGATATCGGTTCTCAACCGGAAATTACTTAGTTCATAATAAACTATACATAACGGTAGGGAAACATTTCTTCTTAACGAATAAGTTTTGACCTCCCTAGTTCTATAGGTATCAAGTCAACATTTTTTCACCCACAAAGTTTAACGTAACAGTTTTCCGTCGGTCACTTGAATGGCATAAGTAGTGTCTAAGAGAAGTGGTGGAGTGCAAAGAGTACGAGTCAAACCTTGGTTATAAAACGTCTAACGGTACCCGAATCGAATAAACAAGAAACTTAAGAGTTGTTGAGGAGAACGTACCCGTGACTAGTTCCTTGTCATCTCGGGCATCCTTGGTGTTGATGTTGGAATTTCAACCGCGTGCGTTGGGGTTGGCTTTCTTCTTTGGGCACGCATTCCTAAAATGACCCTGTTGGCCACATTCGAAACAAACACCCGTTCTGTTTGCATTGGGCACCTTTTTAGCGACGGGGGTGACACTTTTACAATCATGGGCCACATGGCCACTTCCTTGACACTTGATGCAAAATGGCTTGCCACATTTTTCATAATGATGGTTGCGGCACTTGTTGCAAAATGGTTTTCTACATTCACCATAATGATGTTTGTGGCACTTGTTACAAAAAGGTAGGTTTCCGGCATACCCTTTCTTGCCGCTGAGGGCGAAAGGCTTCTTGGCGAAGTTGTTGTTGTTGTTGTAGTTGCTTGATGGAGAGGCTTCTCGTTTTCTTTTGTTGTTACCTGGTTGGTCCTCGGCCGTTGGTGGCATTACCCCGTGTGGAATGCTCTTAGGGAGGCCATCCATGTAAAATTCTACTCCTTGGGGCCCGGGAGCCATGAGGTTTGGACAAATTGAGGCTAGTTCGGCAAACCGTTGATTATAAGCTTCGAGGTCATTTCGGGCCAATTTTAGATTTTTTGGCCCCCGTTCGAGCCTTCGAGCGGCTTCGCGCGGGAAGTATTCGGTGATCATTCTTTCTCTTAATTCGGTCCAAGAGAGTGTGTGGGCTTCATCAGTACCCACCGATTGTACATACGTGTTCCACCATGAGAGAGCAATACCGGCGAAAGTGAGGGTGGAAAACTTGACCTTATCTTGCTCCCGACAACCGCTTATGCTAAAAACGGCTTCCGTTTGTTCGAACCATCAGGTGAGAGCAACCGGTCCCCCGGTTCCATCGAAAGTTGGAGGTTTGTACTCCATGAAGTTTTTGTAGGAGCACCCCTCGTTTGAATCACCGGCTCCATGATTGTTGTTGTTGCTGGAGAAGTGACCGGCCACGGTCGCACCCACAGCAGTGGCTATCATTCGTTGAAGAGCTTGTTCTAGAGTTTCGGGAGGAGTATTGTGTTGACCTTGGTGAGCCATTGTTCCTTCATGACACAAGAATATCGTTGATTAGTATTCTCAATAATACTAATCGTGATATGGAAATAATGATGAAGAGAAAACTTTCCTTGACCCGTCTTAAATTCTTTATGTCATAATGTCAGAACGTCCATATGAGTCACCGTAATATAATCCCGGCAATTATATTACCCTAATTCATATGTGCATTCGACATTATTTCACAAAGTTAAGGTGACGTGTCAATCAAATTAAATAACGTGAGATTAAGATAGAATAAGAGTTAGGTATAACTAAAAGAGTTCGAGTATAAATGCACAAGTAGTCAAGTAATTCCTACTTCAAGTCTATATGCCGGTTGTAGTCTAGACTCACTAATGTACCCTATGACTCGGGGTTGACACTAATGAACTCTAAATCCCTACAACTAACGCTCTGATACCATCTGTAGCGACCTGACAAAATCGTCATTGACGGCGCAGACTACTTAGGTCCCGTTACGTGATCATAAGTCTTTAAAATAACGTTTGACCAAAATATGTTGCATTCATTTCAAATGTAAAGATTGTTTCAAAGTTTACAAGAATAGTTCAACCATTAGTTACGTTACAAAGTTAAAGGTACAATTGAGACCTATGCGACATGGTTTAAAGTAAAGTCAAAAGACGCTCCATGTATGCATATATACTCGACATCCAATGCAAGTATCAAAATAACGAGCGGAAGCATGTATCACATATCGTTCAAAGACCTGAGAAAAACATAGAAATCTGTCAACGAAAACGTTGGTGAAATCATAGGTTTAAGTAAGTAAGTGAGTAAGTAAAATGAACCACAAGATTTATAGCATTTCAATTATAGTAAACCATTCCAAAAATTATTATCACGAGCACCCAATTATCAAGGCTTAACTTTCCTTCCATAGAACCCCATCACAATAGTGTTAGAATATACAATGTTTCTCGAAAATATATTTCATCCGAAGTGACGGTAGCGAACAGTCCGAATGAGGGTTTGTCAAACCCATATGGATCCACACAACATAAGTTCTCGCTTACACCCAGAAAGTGTAACTAATGATAATCGAATTGAGGATTTTGTTCTAACTCGTATGTAGAATGTTTGTTTTCATACTTGTGTTCACTTTGTAAAATGAAACGTTTATGTTTTCTCATCCCAAATGTAAGTTTAAAAGAGTAAAAGTGGGACTATGATCTCACCTTGAGTGCACGAAAGAAAAGGTAATTCACAAGTAAACGTGTGCTAGAAAGAATGCTAGTCTCGACCTAAACAAGTAGGTTGTATTAATAACGGTAAACACGGTTGGTCAAAGATGTTCAATTAGTCCTATGACTCATTACGACTCGATTAATGTAGCATGTGAATCAAATTGTCAAGTTTCATGCAAGATTCAAGTATAAAAGCATGTTAGAAACGATCGCATAAGTATTCGGTTAAGTTTGATTAAAAGTCAAACTTGGTCAAAGTCAAAGTCAACGGGGTTGGGTCGGGTATCCGACAATTTTTCTATGAAAGATAAGCATATATAAGTATGTTGGCCAAGTTTCATGTTAATCGGACATGTATAGCATAGCGGGAATTAAACGAAAAAAAAATAAAAAATTTGGACAGCAGCCTTCAGATGCGCCGCATCTGCAAGTGATGCGCCGCATCAGTAGCAGATGTGCCGCATCCAAGGCAGATGCGCTGCATCCCTACCTGATTCAGTGAAACTGCTTAAAAATTTTACAAGTCTCCGACCAAACTTTAATTTATCATAACTAATGATTCGTAAACACCTAAAACGCATACCATACATCGTTGGAAAGGTAATTTAACGAGGAATACAACTAAACACTTTTCATCACACAAAAATATCATTTACAATAACCGAATCCTCGTCAAGTGATCATTAAAGGTTCATTATCAAGGTTTCAAGTTCGTAAAACGTATTTTATGATACGGGAATCCAATTTACACAAACGATATGCCGTTTGGAAGGTATTTAAACATACATTGCAACTAAACACTTACTAACAATATTAACAAGCATTCAATGCATCAAAAGTTTATTTTAAAGTTCATCAAACCCTAACCAAAATCATGAATTCAACTATTTTGTAAATGAAGCTTTTCTAAATCAACCTACGCATTAAATTGAAGCTAATGATGCTAGTAACACATTTAATACATGAACTGTAACATTTAAACAACATTTAATCATACAAAATTCAAGATTAAACACACACTTTTCAAGTTCATGCTAGTTACACCAAAACATCAAGATCGAGCATACAAATCATATATTCATGTTAGACTCGAGTCATAGACACTAATTAACACCTTTATAAGTTAAAAAACATCAAGAACAAAGAATCTAGTTATTTTAGGAAGTACCCAAATGAGATGAAATTGGTATCAAGTTGTAGAGGATGAAGAGAGGATCACAAATATGTAGTCGGATTTGTTGTGAGCTTCCTAGAGGTGAAATGGATGATGAATCCTTGTTTGAGTTCTTGAGAGAAAAAGGGAAGTAAGAAAAGAGATAGAGAGTGTGAATGAATGAATGAGTGGAGGTGGTGAGGTGGTTGACTAGTCAACTACTAGCCACCTCTTTGGTCAAATGGCGAAACTAGTCCCTCAATTTCGGATGCGGGTGCGTGAATTACCTAAACGAAATATTTTAAAAACGCGTATTAAAGGAAGATGTTATAATCCAATAACGGAAAATATTAATAATGTTAGCTAATGTAGGATACGAATCTAGATACGAAGGGTATTATTAAAATAAATAAATAAAAAAAGACGGGCGTTAAAATAATTTAACGGAAAAATGCAGGATGTTACACTCCCCCTACCCTTATGGACTTAATTTTGGCTTGTTGGGTCATTAGTGTGTAATTTAGCGCCTAATGGGATATAAAAGGAAAAATTAAAGTGGAAACCCTCATAACATACACATACAGTCGACATTCTCCTTCCCTCCTTCCCCTTGTTTGGCTGTCGATCACCATCCCACCATCATCATCACCAAAAACTCAAAATTAGATCAAACCTCGTGCACGAACGTTGTTCTACGCATCATTCTCTACGCAATAGTATAAGCTATTTGATCAATTGAGGTATAATTGCAAACCCTAACTTTTCTAAATCAGATTTTTGTTCAATTACATAGTTTATTAGAGTCTAGTGCTCAATTAATGGTGTCTTATGTTGTTAATTATCGTTTGATTGCTCGATTGGTGATGTTTGCATGAAAAACGAATTTGTATCTTGTAGATTTGATAAAATCAACTTATGAACTGATATTTTAATATGTTTAGATGGATAGATATCGAAAAGTTATTAATTTTAGACTTTGATTTTGCGTGATTTCGTTATCGTATGCTCAAGATATGCTTAATCGAAGTTTTGACTAGGTTATGCTTGTAATCCGAATTTTCTGACTAGAATGCTTTGTGATTTGGCTAATGAAAATTATATTATTGTATTTCTTGCGAAAAACCATGCATGTTAGACTTAAGATTTACGTTAAACGCTTTTGTAATGCTCCCGTTATGTCAAAACGAAGATTCGTGTCGTTAAGTGAGCTGAATCTGTTTTCGAATGTGAAAGAAAATTTCTAGAGTAAACTAGAAGTTGATTGAGACTTTAATATTCTGGAATATGTTATTTTATATGTTACTTGACATATTTCATTTGTATGCGAACTTGTGAAACAATGATTTTCCATGAGATATATGCTCGTCTATGTGACATGTCTGTTTGTTGAATAAAACTGGAAGGTCTATAAAGATTGATTAAACTGTACGAATTGGCTAAAGATATTTCTTTGATTATTTTACCACTAAAATTTTGGAATGTTTTAAAATGACTCCAATTGGCCGTTCGTCAAAATATGTTTTCTATATTTTCTGAGAAATATTTCAAAACTGATGCGCGTGCTGAAACTGATTTAGTAAACCGTAACTAGACCCCTTCTGATTTCTGACTTTTAATTATCGTATGAGGCTTTGTGCGGACTTTTTGGAATTTATTTTAAGTATATATGTGATCTGGAGTTGGTCATAATTTTATGATTTATGTGCTATGAGCTATAGTTGAATCTTTCTAAGATGAGCTATAGTTGAATCTTTCTACGATGTACGTATTTAGAAGGCATGCTTTAAACTGCGAATGTGTAATTTGCTTAACTATGAATTGTATTGTGATACTTGACCTAGGTTTGACATGTTGACCATGTTTTCATGACCTACTGAGATGTTTGACTTTAGTTGACCACTTTGACCGAGTTGACTTTTGGTTTGACTTTGGTTGACTTGCTTGGATTAGTTGACTTTTACTTGTCTGTTGAGTCAGTCTGAGCACTAGGACCTTGCGTACACTATGGGTTGACATAGTATGACCTATTTGTGTATACTTAAGATGACTTACGTGATTAGGTTGCGTTGTTCGGTCGAGAGTGTTCGACTACAGTACATTTTGCTAAGATATTTCAAGTGCTTTTGATAAGGTGAGTCTACAGTCCCTACTATGTTTTTATAGAGATGAGATACATGCTTTTTACAAATGTTTTACATATTAGGCACAAGTAACTTAAACATATACATATGATTTCAGATCAAAAATCTATTAGTTTGATTATATTAGTTACTTTGTAAGCTCGACTTATAGGGACGATACCGTTAGGTTTGACAAACCTCACCGCAACATAATTGGTGCTTATTTTGTTGTTACTCGTACACTTGATCGGTGTATCGCTTAGATAGGACGCAAAGGTTAAAGTTTTATAATCAAGTGCTCATGATAATATATACTTTTCTTACGATGTTTTTCAGAAAATCTTGTGGCCTAACTTACGAAATGCTTTACTAAACCTGTAGATTCACTCAACTTTTTCGTTGACGTTTTGCATGTTTTATCTCAGGTCCATAGAGGTAGTGCTTCCGCTATACAGAAGTGGTTATGCTGTCTGCTACTAGAACTGGACGGTGTCCATCATATTTTATAGTTTTTATTTCAAGAACAAATATTCGCATTTAAACTATTTACTTATTGAGATATTTTGGGTTCATTTACGTTAGTCATTTATCTCCAATACTTTCAAGTTACGTTTTCTTTAATAAATGACTTTGCTTTGATAATTAATGCGAATACTTTTCTGAAACGTCTCATATAGAGAGTGTGACCGCTAAACTGTGGGACCGGAGTTAATACACCGTTAGTGGATTCTGACGGGATATTACATAAGCTGCTAACAACAGTTGAAAAAAATGCTAACAATCAAATTAGGCCCGTTGCCTTCGTAATCAAATTATGCATGTTGCCTTCGCAATACTAATAAGGTAGTTACATGTGTTGTTCAAAAAATTTGTATTTGCAAATTACTAATAATAATATTGTGTTGTTTGTAATGGTCTTATTGGATTTAAGATAATAGTAGCTTAAATAACTATAAAAACGTATCAAATCTAAGCCTGAAAAGACTATGAACCACGGTTGTAATGCAGATGCAAAGCCGAGTTTCAAACTTCGATTTTACTAGTTTTCTAGCAAAACCGAAGTTTTAAACTTCGATTTAGGGTTTCTTCTGACGAAACCGAAGTTTGAAACTTCGGATTTGACAAAACCGAAGTTTCAAACTTCGGTTTTCCCATTTTTATAAAATATTTTTCTTTATTTCTATTTTTGCAAACAATGTTATAGAAAACACTATTTAAAAAAAAATTTCATAAAAGTTTCGTTATATGAAATCATATGCAAATTTATTTAATTTTATCATACAACATGTACATGTATTTAGGGATAAACTACTTTCTCCATCATGATTTAATTGTCCTTATAATGAAACTGTAAAAAGTATTTAGCTAGACGTTTTGTACACACGTGAAATTTTATTCCTAAAGATACACTTTTTTTAGGTATTCTTACAGGAGTACCAAAAGTTAAAATATATATTAGGATCACTAAAATAACAATAAAGGTATTCTATTTAAACGGAGTAATATATTTAATTAATTTCTAGTCTAGTACGTATATAATTAAAATTTCACACATATACAACAGGTGTTTCAATATACAAATTTCCAAACAACCCCAACAACGATTGATATGTTCTCTTCACTCAATAAACTTGACTAGTTGTTTAACAACATCCCATTAAAAAATAAGAAAAAAATATATATTCACCATGCATGTAAATAAATGCATGCATCATCATGAAATAATGTAAGCATTACACATGGATTTAAAAGGTGTTACTTAGCTTATCTACATCTTTTAACAAGTATATTGTTCAACGAAAGTTAGGTAATGTTTAGTTGGTTTTCTTTAGGTTATACAAGCTAAGTCATTTTCCTACATATATATAACAAGTATGTGGGATAGATTAACTTCTTTCATCTGCCAAAAAGACATTCAAAAAATTCACAATACAAAACATTCATAATCGCGTTATTCAAATCTCTTGAATTTTTTTCTTGATTGAGCATGGATGGAGACGAACATATGTCACAAGCAACACAAGCGCCTATAAGCGACAACAACAATGTTAACATGAACATGAACATGAACATGAACAACATTAGTCCATACATATTTGATTACATGAATAACATCAACCCTATGATTAATAATCCGAATCCGATGTTTCAATATCCTTTATCTTCTTCATCTTCTCCGGTTTTACCTCAATTACCACTAAGTACTTTGAATCAACATCTCGATAATGGTATTAGTTTGGAGAGTAGTAATGTGGACTGGGTTAGCCTTCTTTCGGGTTTCGTGAGTAATGATCAAGGATCAACGATGGGGAGGGATCTGTGTGAAGGAAATGAGAGGAATGCGGGGCGGAATGGTAAATCGATGAAAAGCGGAAGGGGTAAGAAAGTAACTCCATCTAGGGTTGCATTTCATACAAGAAGTAGCGAGGATATTCTTGATGATGGTTACAAATGGAGGAAATATGGCCAAAAATCTGTCAAAAATAGTCATCATCCAAGGTACTTCATTACACACACATCTTGATCAATCTATTTGTAATTTGTGAATATTTGTCTTTCTGAACCTAAAAAATAAACAAATATCTATTTGTTAGTATATATACACGTATAATATATTAGAAAACATTTTAATCGATGAGTGAACTTAATCAACCTAACAAGGTTTTTTACATTCTAGCATACCTATAGAAGTGATGTTCAGAAAGAATTAAATTGAATTTGAAACTACATATTTTAACTGATTAATCCATCCGTCTAAAAAACAGTTCCATTTGACTTTCAAAAATCTTTTTTCTTTAACTTTCACTTTCAAATGTTTTTTTGTATTACAAAATATTTTATAGAATTTATACCAATGAAAAATACATTTAAAACTTAATCCATTCATATAATCTTTATCAAATATTATAGCATACAAACAAAATTATTTATAGTCAAAGATGATAAAGATTGACTTCAAAAGTCAAATTGAGATATATTTTTTGGGACGCAGGGAGTACTAAATTTAATATTGTGCAAGATAATTACATGGCACACATATGATGATACGGAGTACAAAAGTATATACTAGTTCTTTGCTACCAGTTTATATATGATCGCAAATTGAATGACTCCACCAATCAAAGTGTTGTCAATTACATACATACATACATACATACATGTTTTAATTTGTGAGATATGTATGCATATATGGGCTCGTTGATTTTACTATGGCATCAGGGTTGCATAGATCGTCTATACTTTAAATCTATGTAAATGGTTAGACTCTCTTCCACAATTTTGTGTTAATTGGAAGGAAAAGAATAGAAGCTGATAGAAATTTAAAAAATATGGTGTTTTCGAGTTTTAATAGGAAAGAAAGGAAAGAAGCGGATAAATCATTTTGTTTAATTTTCTTTAAAATCTTACATTCCAAATTGGAAGGATCCAACTTCACTCCTTGCATTCCTCTCCATTTCACTTTTTTTCTTTTATAAATAAGCTTGGGAACAAAACCTTATTGTTCAAAATGGGAGTGTGACTAGAGGGTGCACATAATGTGCAATTCACTCGGTACCAGGTTTCGCGCTCGGGGGCTTGATTACCCGAGATTTTATCTTCTATGGGGGAGCCAATGTGCTCGTTCATACAAGGGTTTCCTCTCTTACCCAAAAAATAAGCCCGGGAACAAAACGTTATTGTTTTCTCTTATTTTCTTACTTAGAAATATTTTTGAAACGTACGCCAGTTAATTTAAATGTACATTTATACATATAAAATCTTCGTATAAAACATAGCAAACATTTATACATGTACAAAAATTGATACCTCGCTTTGCATGCATGGAGATGTAATAAAATAATTCTAAACCCATGCACACGTGTAAGACTAAAATCAATATATATCTCCTTTCGGCCAAATAAATATTTTATTCATATCATAACACATTAACTCACACGATTTTAAGTAAAATATACGGGTTTTCCTATAAAAGTAAATGTCACTTTTGGTCTTTAGTTTAGAGTTTAGACAATAAGGATTATTTTGATTTATGTTTTGAGAATTGATTACATTTTAAATAGTATAACTAAATAATTAACTATATATAAATGTGTAATTCATTAATGGTGTTTGGATTTTATTTCGTATTTTGATAACTTAAGACAAAATTACACGGATAGTGATCATCGTGAGAGATTTAGTTTTACACTTTATTAACATCACATCTCTCCTAGAGGATTTAGAAAAGTGAGAAACAGTCACATAGGAAGGAAAAGAATGAAGAGAAGCCATACAAGAATAAAAGGGTTTTGTGTTTTCGTAGTTTTGATAGGAAAGGAAGATGTCAATAGATTAATTTTTAGTCGAGTTTTCCTTTCCATCACTTCCTAGCCTTTTACTAATTTTTATTGTTTCATGAAAAAACTCGGAATTAAATCCTTTAACAAAGAAGAATTTTTCCCTTTTGTGTTTAACCAGAATTAGGCGATTGAGCTTTGGCTCATATTTATCAACTGGTTATGCCTACAATTTTTGATCAAATACTTTCATGGTAACACGTGGACAATGGTGTATTTAAGATGAAAATTTAAAGGAGTTTAAAAAAAATCAAATGTAATTATATCTGAATAGTACTTTAATGGTTGTTACTTTTAAAAAAACTATTAATTTTAAAAATATGTAAGGCCATGTAGCTAAATCTAGCAGTGTATTATACAATTTGAAGACTACATAATATAATTTTTTTTAGTTGGGTCATACCACACCATAAGCTCTAAACTCGCCGGTGCACTTGGGGCGCGTAAATCATACTGTGTAGTTAAAACGACAATGGTCTCATACAATTTTTTTAAACTAAACGATAACATGACCTTTCTGTTCAAAAAAAAAAAAAAAAAAAAAAAAAAGCATGACCTTCCGTTATATCTATTAGTAATCAGGGGGAGAATTTAGCCTATGAGTCATGGGTAGGACAACAATAAATTTAACTTTGAGACCTTGTATATTTATAGACTTATAATTTTTTGAAGATTAATAATTATTTCGATGCATGCATACCTCATAAAACAAATTTAATTGTTTGAATAATATTTAACAAGAATATGTATTTGTGTACAACGATATAACCTCTCTATCAATTTTTTGTGGGATTACAATTAATCACTCTAATTAAACCTGCGACAGTTTTAAATCATACGTAATTACTAAACAAATGAAAAACAACATTCTCCCCTTTGACCTTAGTCTTTCTTTGGTGAGCAATATAAAGTGAATAAGTTGACCTAACATTTCTTCCCTAACTACTTATTCAAAACACACTCGTTTTCATCGAAGGTACCTTATTTTCCTGAGAACAGTTTATTTAGTGGTCACATATAAGTTTAAAACTTAAATCATCGTCAATAATGTTTTTTAATCAAAAATTTTTTTTTTTGGCTAAGCAAGAAAACCCTCCTATGAACGAGTACATTGGCTCCCCCATAGAAAGTAAAACCTCGGGTAATCAAGCCCCCCGAGCGCGAGACTTGGTACCGGATGAATTGCGCATTATGCGCACCCTCTTGTCACACTCTCTTTTGAACAATTTGACATAGCCAAGGATTGAACCCGGATGGTGTGATTCATTGGACAACTCAGCGGCCACTCAGGCAAGCCTGAGTGATTAAAAAAAGGTGATAGAAATTAAAGGGTAGATAACATATATAAAGCGAATAATATATGTGTAACTAAGAACTAAAAGGTTAACAATAATAAAAAATCAAACAATATATATATATATATATATATATATATATATATATATATATATATATATATATATATATATATATATATATATATATATATAGGGGCAGGATCAATGGGGAAGTAACCAATCGGGGGGAAGCAAAATTTTTTTTTTTTTTGTTTTTTTTGAAATTTTTTTTTTCCGGTATCAAGATCACACGAAAATATGAACATTTAGAAGAGACACTTCGTGATGAATGTTATTATTTAGGCGGGAAAACGATCGACAAAAATAACATTCAAGATAATATTGTTCGTGAAGAATATGAACGTTTTTTTTTCATGTTTTGTGAAGTAAAATTTAGCCCGATTTAGAGTTTAGGGTTTAGAGTTTAGGGTTTAGGGTTTAGGGTTTGGTGTTTTGGGTTTATTCCATAAACCCAAAACACCAAACCCTAAACCCTAAACTCTAAACCGTTCGTGTTAAAAACTCAATCTAAACCCTAAACCCTAAATTTCTAAACCCTAATAAACCCAAAACACCAAACCCTAAACCCTAAACTCTAAACCGTTCGTGTTAAAAACTCAATCTAAACCCTAAACCCTAAATTTCTAAACCCTAATATCTAAACCCTATAAACCCTAATATCTAAACCCCAATAGCTAAAACCTCAAAATACGCTCGAAAAACACGATAATTGTTATATATTATTTCTTCGAGCGTTTTTCCGTCAAAATAAAAATATTTATCACAAAGTGTCTCTACTAAATGTTCATATTTTCATCTCATCTATAATGTTCGTGAACAAAGTTTTTTCAAAAAACAAAAAAAAAAAAAAGTTTTTGCTTCCCCCCGCTTCCCCCCGAATGGTTACTTCTCTCTTGATCCTACCATTATATATATATATATATATATATATATATATATATATATATATATATATATATATATATATATATTCGCATTGATTTCTTTTAGTAGACTTGTTAATTATTCTCGATTTTCTCTAGAGTGACGATCTTGACGATATTTATTTATCTAATTAATTTTTTAATTTTAATTTGTTTGGTGGTGGTTTAAAATGCATGATGGAAGGAGTTATTATAGGTGCACTCATCATACATGCAATGTGAAGAAGCAAATTCAAAGGCTATCAAAAGACAACTCAATTGTGGTCACAACTTATGAAGGCATTCACAATCATCCTTGTGAGAAACTCATGGAGACTTTAACTCCACTTCTCAAACAACTCCAATTCCTCTCCAGATTTTAATTTAAGTATTAAACTTATCGATCCAACAAAACAACAACCACTTACTTTTAGTTTGTACATTTGTTCTACTACTACATTAACAAATGACTATCGTTTTCCTTGATCAATCGATTACTCTCCTAATTGTGTACAAGAACAAATGGAAGTTGAAATCAATCAAGAAAGAATAGAAGGAAAACTGTATTGTATACTGTAATAACTATATATCATATTTAATATACAGATGGAATAGAACAAAAGCTTGTCAATGTCGAAGCTATGGAGACGGGAGACAGTCTATAAAACGGGATAAATGTGATTTATCCACATGCATTCAAATATACAACACCACTAATTTTCAATCTACGCACACTAAAAAATGTTTAACTTTTTAAGAGTTACGTAATTTTTGACGCGGTAATTAATTTGACATGTTTTTTACACTTATTAACTTATAAGTGTCACTGCAATTAAACGTTTATTTTTTGACACTCCCATTATTTATGACAAATTAACACATATATATAAATTGACATGTTTTTGACACCTATAAATGTCACAAAATTGAAAGCATGAAAAAATATGGTATGTTAAAAAACATGTTTTTCACATGTGTTTATGATGCATAATCATTAAAGTTTAAAAGAGTTCCAACATCATCTATTTAGAGGATAACATAACCTACAAATACATCAAAATTAATTAATTAATATTAAGAGGTAGGGTGAGTAAAAAACCGCATTAACCGAATCGCATCCATATTTTAACTACTAAAATCGAACCGAATTAACCGCACCCAATGTATAACCGCGAATATGGGTAAAATTTTTGAATTAACCGCAATTTGCGGGTTGGTTATGAAAACGAAAGGTACCCGCACCATTTTAACCGTAACCGCACCGTTTAGTACTTTGTGTATGATTTTTGTTAAAGACGAGGGTCATTTTGTCAAAATAATAAAGCTTGTAGACTTGTGTAATATCAAATTTAAATTTGAAATAGATAACTACAAATCAATTGTAATCTCAATGTCTCAGTAAATTGTTTTGAACTTGCTACAAATAATTATAATTTACGAGGTAACCGAGTTAGAATGACAATTCATGCTTAACCGAGTAATTAATATAGTTCATCCAAGATCCTAAACTAGAATCACCAAAATTGGATGATCAGTCCCTGCAATTTTGTTATGTTATAAAAAAATAAGAATTGTTGCAACATATTCTTCCAATAATTCTAATTCTAATTCTAATAATAAATAAATAAATAATACTGGCTTCAACTAATTATCTGGCGAAACGTCGGTTGCATCAGTACTTCCACCCATGGTACACAATGAACCTGGACTGGTTCCACTCAAAGTTATTAATATTAGCCATCAGGGCTTGTAAACCAGGTGGTAAGAACGGTCTAGGAGTGTTTAATAGCGGTGGTGGTCTAGCGGCTTGAACCGGTGGGCTTGGATGGATTATCTATTGGTCCATAGCTTCTCGATGGTGGCCCACCAGACTTCCTCGCATGCGTCCAGATGGCCTCCAATTTTCCTCTGCTGATGCGTTCACCGAATTCCCTGAATCTGTAGCCACGTCAGATGCATAATCATTAAAGTTTAAGTTTTCAAAATAAAACTTTATGAATCTATAATCTATAATCTATAATCTATATCTATCTATAACATGTTATAAATCGTGAAAGTAAATCCTATGTGTCAATCTCTAATGACCCCTTAAACCATTTTTGCTGATGTGGCAGCCCCTAATTACTTTCTAATCACCCCTAATTAGTCCTTAATGTATCCATGCATGCTGGCATTTCATACGGGGCAGGAAAAAACCCCAAAATTCTTCAATCTGCCTTTAAACCTTAATTACAGGTCTCAAATTCCAAAATTCACAAACTGACTCATCCTATTGATGCTGTCGATGGCCAAATCGATGCTTTCGATGGTCAAACAAGCGGAGGTTTGTGGTAATTTTAACTGATGTGGTGGTTTTAATCCTATTTTTGCGTTCTATACTTGATGGATTTGTAATCGATGGTTTCGATGGCAAGAAAATCGAGGGTTTCTGGTGGTTTTAGCCGCTGCGGTGGTTTCTGGTGGATCTGACCGATGGCTTGCGTCGGTTTAAACAAGTGGGTTTAATTTATTAATATGGTCTGTAATTTGTTTGTTAATCTCCGCCAGGTCTGTAATTTGTTTGTTAATTTATTAAATATTCCGTAAAATTGATCTAGGGTTTTTATTTATGTGATAGTGATTTAATTCTATAAATACACACGTTAAACTGATTTGGGTAAGTTAATGATTTACTGAAACTTCAGTTCGCGAAATTTGATTAATTGTTTCATCTACTCACAATATGTCTTTCAATTACAATTAAAACAATCGATTATGGGCTTAAATTTGACGTTTAGTAAGGTTGGTTTGATGAATAAAGATGTTTTGATTGAATAATAATTATATTTTTGCACTCCAAGTGTTCGCTTGAATGCTTGAATGAAACACTCTATGCTTTGTTCATTAATAATAACATATTGTTGATAAAATATTATGCTATACTTTGTTGATTGCATATATGTGTTAGTTTATCTTATAGAACGATTTTAAGTTTATTTAGAGACATTTATTTTGGCAGCACACAGACTTGATGAACAACTGAATTGTTCTGGATGCATTCTGATTTTTGTTTGTTACTAATTGAGTGTATTTAGTTATAATATTTTGACATTTTTATATGTATGTGTTTAAAAATACAAGTAATTTTGATGAAACTGCTTGATCATGCTCATAAGCTCATTATATATTCTGTTTATTATGGTCAGGTCTTAACTGTACAGGCTTCAGATTTGTCAATTGAAGATATAAGGCTAACATTGCTTGCTCTATCTTCACTTACTTCTTCTTCTTTTGTGGTCTCATTAGAGCAGTCCCAATGGTGACAACATGTCTTCTAGGACTAACCAACCATTCATCGCCACATCAACACCTCCATCTCACTTCCTTCCTAGGACTAAACCCAGAACTAAACACTCCCAACAAAGACACTCATCCTTCCATTTTTTTATTTTCTTTTTGAATTATTTTATATTATCAAATAATTATTAATATTTATAAGATAAATTTTAAATAAAAAACATAAAACTACCATTTCATTAAAATTAAAAAAATACAATAATTAAAATTTAAAACATTACGACAATTTAAAATTAAAAGATTACGACAATTAAAAAAAAATACTAGAAAGCTAAATAATCAAACTACTACTCGTCGTCGTCGTCGTCCATGTTTTGCAATTGCTTCGCATATTTTTTCTTAATTTTTTCTCGAGCAAGCATTAGCATATCATATTCATCGGGAGGCAAATCTCGTGACACCGGTTTGGAAAGAAGCTTCAACCCTTTAAACATAGTCCGCATGCTGCTATCATCTTGTAGCTTTTTCATGGTTTGATTCGCAACATCTTGTGAAGCTTGGACCGATTGAGCAATTTTAAAGCGAACTTCATCGGAAGACAAACGGCTCGCGGCATCGAATGAGTAAGAGTCCCTTTGACTTTTATCTCGACTTTGAGGACGTCGAATTGGGTCGGTATCCTTTAACAAATTTTCCATTTGGGTTGGGTAGGGGTGCATTCTTGTGTTCGGGTTGGAACTTTCCATCGGTTTGATCATTAATTGGTATATGATCGGGTTCTTTTCATTTGTTGCTACTCGAAATACTTTCGCCTTCTAAAAACTTCGGGCAATTCCTTAACACTCGCCACGCATCCTCAAAAGCAAAGTGTCGTCCCTTTGTTTGCGCTTTGAAAGCGGCTCGGGTCGCGGTCATAATGTCGTCATTATTACAACCACTTTCCCACATTCTCTCGTCTTTGTTGTAAATACCGATCCATATCTTGACATCCCTTTGCATTTTCGACCATTTTCTACTTATTTGATCCGGATGTCTTTTCACCGGAACAATTGAATTATATTGTCTTCGGACTTCTCCCCAAAATGAAGTATGACTTTGGTCGTTTCCGACACTCGGATGTTCGAAAACATACACAAAACGCTCGGCTAAAATTTTTGTCTCCAAGTCGGTTCACGCTGTCTTCGAACACCTCACTTTCTTTTCTTTTCCTTTTCCTTTTCCTTTTCCTTTCGGATCACGTTCGGCTTCGGCTTCGGCTTCGGGTTCGAGCTCGGGATCGGATTCGGGTTCATTTTGGAGTGGTGTTTCGGGAACTTCTTCGTCGGACGATTCGTTACGGAGACTTGGATAATAAGGTGTTTGTTTCGTTTTTGTTAGTTCGGGTAGATTTGAACATTTTGAGATAGTTGGTTCGGGTAGATTGGAAAATTTTGAGATAGTTGGTTCGGGAAGAGTGGAACATTTTGAGATTGTTGGTTATGGTAGATCGGAACATTTTGAGATTGTTGTTGATGGACATTTCCGAACATACCCGCAAATGCATTAGTATTTGCAAAACGAGAAAACCCGGTAGTTTGTTGCGAGTTATCGAGTAGCATTTGCCTCATATCTCGACTCACCGCATTTGGATCTTGAACTACCGGACGTTGTTTCGTTTTTCCTTTGCTTGGTGTTTTTTTGGAACTCATTTTTGTGGTGAAAGATGTGAGAAAAATGAATAAAAAAGATAAGAAATATGAAAGTTGTGTATAAAATGAAGTTGAGATATGAGGTTTAAATAGAGTAAAAAATGAAATATAAAATATAAATAAAAAAAAAAGGAAAAAAGGCAATTAGCCGTTGGAGCCCTCAACGGTCGATATTTTCGCCCACAAATATGCTCAAGAAAGACAAAAGGCTGGACGGTAGGCCCTGGGCTAGCCCTGGGCGGACCCCTGGGCGGGTTCGTGCCAAGGGCGCCCAGGCTGGGCGGCTGTGGGCTGGTGCCCTGGACGAACCATTGGGAGTGCTCTTAGCTTCTTCACCGATGAGCCCGTCTGATGAGTAGAGACAATGTGATTATCGTGACCACACGTCTATCTTCGATGTACATCGAGGAAGTGATCTGGGCCGTATACATATGTTGTTACAGAGTAGAGTTCCTCTAGGGTAAGACTTGTCAAAGTAATTCGTGACGTTGCCTCAAAAGAAAATTTATTTACGGTTACATTAACTTTTTAAATACAAGTGTGTTCCTTCACATTCGACATGGTCAAAATGTGTCGGGTTAGACGAGCCCGTACGTTTTTCTTTTTCAAGATAGACTCTTTATAGAATATTATTTGTCATTTATACTTGAACAAATTTCTAATGTAAACTATTCTCTTAATATAGTTAATGAGCTTTATATCTTGGATTTGAAATACATCATATAGAGGTACTCTGAATATAAATCAACATATGTGCAGAATATCCTTTTTCATGTCATCATATACGAAGACAACACATTATGCCATCTCATCCAGCTCCTTAACATGAACTGCATATGCAACATCTCAAGTTTGGTAACTTGGAAGGTAGTGTTTTTTTCTTTCAAAACATGTTTCCCTGCACAAAGTATTACTGTATAACTTGTGTTTTTCTTAATCATAATTAGGCCATGGTGAGAATTATTAGGTATAACTCGCTGTCATGCAGAACCTCAAATGTTATCGTCCATGTGGTGGCCTCTCTAACCACCGTTGCTGCCATCATCTCCGTCACAATCGATTGCCGAGGTAATAATTACTCTCATTTTTAATGCTTTTTCTTGCATTCTTTCTTTTTGTTGGTACGTAGAAAAAGTTACCTGTTATAAAGCTACATGTAATGTAATAATGCTACAAAAAATATTAGCATAAAAGTTAACCTGCTATAATGCTACATGTGATTATTTGTTTAATTGGGTTGAATTTGATTTCAAGATTTTAATCATACTGTAAGAAGACGTATAAGTGGACTTTAGAACCCAAAATAGTACTATACAATTTAACTGAGAATATGAAACCCTGCTTATATTAAAGAAAAGATTGTTTAGAATGTTACAAAGAAAAAAGCTTTTGTGATATATTTGTGCATGATGCTACGCGAATTTTGAATTTGAAATATTTGATGATCGAAGGATTGAGACAAATTTCTCGAATTGTCATCTATTATCCGTTATTAATGTGCAGGTAAAGCTCTTTGTATAGCTCTTGCCCAAAAGGCTATATTCGTTACGGTTGTTGATTTTTCTGAAGAGATGGGAAAGGTAGTTGCATTACTTTTACAAAAAATAAAATATCAAATCTCATTCCGAATCAAATCTTCCATATGCCATTTTTGTAAAATGTGATGTAAGTAAGAGAGGTGAGTATTAGTGTGGTTACCAAGCCCATGACTGCAGCTCGACCCATTGAAGATCATGGCCCAATTGATTAG
Organism: Rutidosis leptorrhynchoides; assembly: GCF_046630445.1. NCBI lineage: Eukaryota > Viridiplantae > Streptophyta > Magnoliopsida > Asterales > Asteraceae > Rutidosis > Rutidosis leptorrhynchoides. The sequence goes on from NC_092339.1 coordinate 366,149,419, forward strand.
TTTCTTGGAGCCTAATCTATCTATTGTACTAGATGATTCTGTAATATATTTTCCTTATTAAGTTCTCTGATGTAAATCCTATATATACACATGTATATCGATTAATGAAAAGCAATTCATTCTTCATAACCTTATTACTTTTATATGGTATCCAGAGCCTTCTTGGCTTAAAAACCCTCGATCCAATTATTTTTTCGTTTTCATCTGCGTAACTCACCATGTCTGGAGATTCCTCCAACATTGTTCACAAAGGTGTGATTCAACTTCACGCCACAACTCATCTCCCAATCAAGCTTACATCGTCCAATTTTCCTGTTTGGAGAAGACAACTCTTATCCACTCTTATTGGATATGATATACTAGGCTATATCGATGGTACCATCATTGAACCACCCAAAACTATTGATGGATCACCAAACGCATCACACTCAACCTGGTATCGTCAAGACCAAGTTGTTCTCAATGCTATGATGGGCAGTTGTGAGGCTACCATTCAGACGCATATTGCGTCACTTACCACAGCTCATGACGCTTGGGATCGTCTTCAAACTCTCTATGCTAACAAGTCCCGCACACGGATTCTTTCACTAAAACAACGTTTAATGGACAATCCATTGGAAGACAAAAGTGTTTCTACGTATCTGCAGGAGATGCGCTCTATTGCCGATGAACTTGGTCTTGCCAATTCTCCTGTTGATAAAGATGACTTAGTGTTACATATTCTCAATCGGCTTGGCAACGATTATAAAGAAATTTGTGCTGCTGTTCGCACACGTGAATAAGCAATTACTTTTGACGAACTTTATGACAAACTTGTCGATTTTGAGATACAAAACAAACGGTCACTCAAGGTTCTTGATCCTGTCATTCCAATGGCTAATGTTTCTCAACGTGCGGCTCGCACCAATGGTAATTACAACCGTCAATCCAATGATACTAATAGGAATTGTTTCAATCGATCCACCATGCAGCCCCGTACAACTGTGGCATCACCTCCTTACAATGAAGATGCTACGTGCAATTATTGCTCTCGCAAAGGTCACTTTATAAAGGATTGTAGAACCCTTGCGAAGCTTCTTCGTGACAATGGTTTAAGTCCTGTTGTCAACACCACCACAACTGCTCCTCACTGGATTTTTGATACTGGCGCATCACATCATGTTACTGGCGATAAAAGGCACTTGCATTCGGTTTCAGATTATGGAGGGCCCGAGGAGATAATTCTTGGTGATGGTACACGTTTATCTATTTCACATCTTGGTCACTCTTCTCTTAATACTCCTTCTTGTTCCTTTGATTTAAATCATGTTTTATGTGTCCCTTCTTGCAAACGAAATCTTATCTCCGTATCTAAATTTGCTCATACTAACAACGTTTCCTTGGAATTTTTTCCTTCTTTTTTTCTTGTGAAGGACTTGAGCACGGGGGCGCATCTTCATCGAGGAACAACTCATAATGGGCTCTACTATCTTAGCTCTCCGAATCTTCCGCAAGTTAATTTTAGTTCTATCAATAATACTGATGTTTGGCACTGTCGTCTTGGTCATCCATCTTCGCGCATTTTACAATTTATTATTCACAAGTCTAGATTAAATTGTAATTCTCGTTCTTTATCGCATTGTAATGCTTGCTTATGCAATAAAAGTCAAAAACTTCCATTCTTTGATTCTTCTTTAACTAGCAAACTACCATTACAACTTGTTTACTCTGATGTTTAGGGACCAACTGACTTGTCGATTGATCAATTTCGGTATTATGTGTCTTTCGTTGATCATTATTCTAAATATATATGGGTGTATCCTATTACGTTCAAATCGGATGTTGCAAAAATATTTCCACAATTTAAATCACTAGTTGAAAAACACCTTCAGTTTCCTCTTATCTCACTTTACTCGGATAATGGTGGGGAGTATATCGGACTTGCCTCTTACTTATCGACTCATGGTATTTCTCACTTTACTACTCCACCTCACACTCCCGAACATAATGGGATGGCAGAACGTAGACATCGCAGTTTGGTCACCACCGCTCTTTCTCTTTTACAACATGCTGGTCTTCCATTATCGTTTTGGTCATATGCAGTCACCACAGCTGCTTATCTGATCAATCGTCTTCCTACACCATCCTTGCAAAATCGCTCTCCTCTAGAGGTTCTATTCAACAGAAAACCAAACTACCTTCGCCTAAAAACCTTTGGATGTCTCTGCTACCCTTGGCTTCGACCATACAATTCTTCCAAACTACAACCTAGATCCAAGCCATGTGTTTTCTTAGGTTATTCTCTTACTCAATCTGCCTACAAGTGTTATGACCCACACTCTCATAAATTGTATCTGTCTCGACATGTCGTTTTCGTTGAACATGAATTCCCTTTAAAAACTCCTTCTGTTGATTACTCAAAGTTTCTCGATATTGTTCCTTCCAATTCCTTGCCTACTGACTTTACTACACCATCTAATGACACACCACCACCTCCCTTTACTCCTGCTCATGTCGAAACTCCTATTTTTTTTGAAGAACCAAATATTTCTTCACCTTCATCTGCGCCTCCTGCAGCTCCCATAGTATCTCCTTCGCCTACTGATGCATCCACTTCACAGCCCACCATCACCGAAACGCCAACATCACCTCCTGCCCCAACCAATGCTCGACCATTGCGTATTCACAAGCCAAACCCGAAATATTTTGGCCCTGCTTTTATTAATAAAGCTACCATACATCCATTGCCTTCAGATATTGAGCCTACATGTTTTACACAAGCTTTTAAGGACCCCTCTTGGCGTAATGCTATGTCCGAAGAGTTTGATGCCTTATTGAAAAACCACACTTGGGATCTTGTACCTAAGTCGAATCAAAATCTTCTTGGTAACAGGTGGGTGTTTTGAGTTAAGCGAAATCCGGATGGAACAGTGCTCAAATACAAAGCACGTTTAGTCGCTAAGGGGTTTCATCAACAATCGGGCATTGACTACAATGAAACGTTTAGTCCTGTGATTAAACCTGTCACCATACGCATTATTTTGTGTCTTGCTTTATCCAAGAATTGGCCAATTCGACAACTCGATATCAACAATGCTTTCTTAAATGGGACACTTACGGAAGACGTATACATGGATCAACCTCAAGGTTTTACTCACTCCGATTACCCTAATCATGTTTGTAAGCTTCGAAAGGCTCTTTACGGGCTTAAGCAGGCACCTCGAGCGTGGTACACAGAATTAAAACGGTTCTTACTCTCCTTAGGGTTTACTAATTCTGTTGCAGATGCGTCCTTGTTTATTTATAATTCTAATGGTGCTTTGCTTTATTTTTTGGTTTATGTAGATGATATTTTGCTAACGGGTAATTGTACAGAGGTTGTTGATAAGTTTGTTAGTGCCTTGCATGATCGTTTTGCTCTTAAAGATCTTGGCACTCTTCATCACTTTCTTGGGGTTGAAGCAATTCACACGAGTACTGGTTTGTTTCTTACTCAACACAAACATATTCGTACTATTTTAAGCGACCATGATATGGATGGTGCTAAAGAGGTATCTACTCCTATGTGTTCCCATTCATCTCTTCCTTTTGCGGATTCATCTTGTACACACGATGAATCTAAGTTTCGTCGTCTGATTGGTCAACTTCAATACTTAGCAATGACTCGGCCTGATGTTGCTTTCGCTGTTAATAAATTATCTCAATATATGCATGCTCCCTCTGTTGTGCATTGGCAGGCGCTGAAACGTCTACTGCGTTATCTGAAAGGTACCATTCATTACGGACTGTTTTTTCGTCGGGGACAAAAACTTGCGTTAAGTGCTTTTAGCGATTCGAATTGGGGTGGATTACAAGATCAAGGGCGATCTACTACTGGTTATGTCCTCTTTCTTGGTGGAAATATTATCTCATGGAAATCAGCTCGTCAGAAAACTGTTTCCCGTTCTTCGACTGAAGCTGAATATAAGGCTGTTGCAAATGCTACGTCCGAAATACTTTGGATTCGAAATCTGCTTGATGAATTAGGGGTTACTTGCTCATCTGCAACTCCATTGTTTTGTGATAATGTGGGGGCTACATATTTGTGTGCCAACCCCGTTTTTCACAGTCGAATGAAACATATTGCTCTTGACTATCACTTTGTTCGAGAGCAAATTCAAAATGGTACGCTTCATGTTCAACATATTAGTAATAAAGATCAGCTTGCTGATACGCTTACTAAAGCTTTATCTCGTCAATCGTATCAGCGTATTCGTCCCAAGATTGGAGTTACCGAAGGATCCTCCATCTTGCGGGGGCGTATTAGTGTGGTTACCAAGCCCATGACTGCAGCTCGACCCATTGAAGATCATGGCCCAATTGATTAGTTTCTTGGAGCCTAATCTATCTATTGTACTAGATGATTCTGTAATATATTTTCCTTATTAAGTTCTCTGATGTAAATCCTATATATACACATGTATATCGATTAATGAAAAGCAATTCATTCTTCATAACCTTATTACTTTTATAGTGAGCGTTTTTTAAAGTAGAGAAACATAAGTTTTTCCAGGTAGTTGTTTATTGAATTTTACACTCTTGTATAATGAAACATGAGAAGTGGGTGATGCATTTGACAAACATGTGGAGGTTTAAGGGGGTTTGGAATTGTATTAATTGTGCTAAAGTTGCGACTTTAGTGCCATTTTATTTCTCAACTGTATAATAACATTTTTTACGAATAAAATTAGAAAATGATTAATGGAAGGAAAGTGAACTTCTGGGTTGTAGTCGAAATGGGGTGGGTCAGTGAATAATAACCAACATGTCGATGTTTACGGGGGTTTGGATATTTGTATCAATTGTGCCGGTGTTTAGTAAATTAAAATTTATGTTTAACAAAATCCTTATTTATGCACAGGTATCCGTTATTTACGCCCTATACAAGGTAAGGTATTCTAACTCATTTGCCTCATCGTATTCATCATAACATCTAAATTACAGTCAGTGGAGTTTCACCGGTTTAAAGAACGATTATTGGGTGCTAAACATCTTTTGGGCGGGCATTTAACAACTATTAACTGATTCCTTCAGACAAAACAGCCTTTAAATATGTCACGTGACAGGGACAAAGCAGGTTACTTTGAAACCAATTGAAATTGTATATGTCGGGTCAAAAGTTGAAATGCTCAATGTAAGTAACTTGAAGAAATGAATATTTTAAGTATTTCAGATTAACATGAATCTCAGGGTTTATTTATAAAAGTTGGCGACTGTTTTCTGGTAGACTGTTAAAGATATTCAAGTTGTATGGTAGAAATCTAAATGTTTTATAGATAATCAACATTTATCAAGCACTTAAAACATCTAAATATAACTAATCTTTGCATCATGAAACAGTAGAGGTACTTTAACGATTTATATCATCAGTGGTCGATCTGTCTATCAAATTGTTGTCTACTAACCTTATATAGGTATTGGGGTATGAATAGTGTTCGGAAGAGAGGATCGCCTGGACGTTGGGAGATATAAATTTGAGAGAAAATAACTCTATTACTCACAAGAATAGATTACACGAGTATTAAAAAAAAAAAAAAAAAAAAAAACTCTCAAACTCACACACACTATCTAGGTTGTGATTACACTTCTCTGAGTGATTTTGGGATGATTTACAATTGAAGTTTCAACCTCTATTTATACTAAAACTTTGATGGCGGTAGAATGGTGTGAACGAGAAAGGTGTCGTGTGAACGGAGAAGGTGGGCGACCGTCATCGTATTCAACGTTGCTACTTCTGTATGAGTTGTTCAAAGCTGGCAACGTTGAACATCTAGATGGCAGCTGGAACAGAGGCATCTAGATGACGGCTGGAAACTCATCAATTCTCCCCCTCCAGCCGTATTCGGAAAAACATCCCGGCTATGTCTCTGCATAATACTAACTTTTCTCGAGTCACCACCTTCGTTAACTTATCCGCAGGATTCTCCTTTGTATAGATCTTCACTAGTCTCAACAGTTGTCGATCAATTACCTCACGTATCCAATGATAGCGAATATCAATATGTTTTGTACGGGAATGGTACATGGAGTTCTTGCTCAAATCTAGAGCACTCTGACTGTCATAATATACCTTGTACTCCTTTTGCTTGATTCCAAATTCTTGAAGATAACGCTTTAACCACAACATTTCTTTTCCAGCTTCTGCGGCAGCAATATACTCTGCTTCAGTTGTGGATAATGCAACACACTTTTGTAGTCTTGACTGCCATGAAACAGCTCCTCCTGCAAAAGTGTAAATGAATCCTGAAGTAGATTTCCTACTATCAGGATCTCCGGCCATATCCGCATCTGTATAGCCTTTAAAGATTAGATCAGCTCCCCCGTAACAAAGACATAGATTCGTTGTACCTTTAAGATATCTGAGAATCCATTTTACTGCATTCTAATGGTCTTTCCCGGGGTTGGAGAGAAAACGACTCACCGTTCCCACTGCATGAGCAATATCGGGCCTTGTACACACCATCGCATACATCAAACTTCCAACTGCTGAAGAATATGGTACTGAAGACATCTCCCCGATCTCTTCCTTGGATGAGGGACAAGAACTCTTGCTTAACTTAAAATGGTTGGCTAATGGAGTGCTAACAGGTTTGGCATTATTCATATTGAAACGTGAAAGCACTCGTTCAATATACTTCTCCTGAGATAGCCATAACCTTTTATTCTTCCTGTCTCGAGTTATCTGCATTCCCAAAATCTGTTGAGCCTGTCCTAAGTCTTTCATGTCAAAAGACTTCGAGAGTTCCTTCCTCAGCTGGTTGATCTTTGTTCCGTCTTTCCCTACGATCAAAATATCGTCTACATATAGTAGAAGAGCAACGAAATTTCCTTCAAAAAACTTCTGAATGTAGACACACTCATCTGCTGCAGTTTTCTTATACCCTTGACTCACCATGCACGAGTCAAACTTCTTGTACCACTGCCTAGGTGCCTGCTTCAAACCATATAAACTTTTCTTCAGCTTGCATACGAGGTTATCTTCTGAAACCTCAAAACCTTCCGGCCTGTAACACCCGTTTTTCAGTTACGCGTTATTTCGAATGTCATTCGAAATACGAGGCATGTAAGCATATATTTGGATCCCAAATAAAGTTGGAGTTGAGGTTCTAAAACCTTACCATTGGATAGTAAATCTCATTACGTTTTCAACGATATTTGATTCATCAAAAACGGAGCTACGGTTTGAAAGTTAAGACCAAAACAAGTTCCAGTTTCTGTCTCAGTTCATTGGGACGCCGTCCAGCCATTTTGGACGCCGTCCAAATGGCCTGACGGGCCGTCTGTGATATTTTGAAGTTTTTAAAAGAGGGTATTTTGGTCTTTTCACTTGGGGGTCGTTTGGGCCATCAAAACTGATCCAAATTCATTCTTATCTCCATTTCCACCTTCCCAAACACTCTCATCCATTCCTAGAGAGAGAGGAACCATTTTAGAGAGAGAGAGCTTGGTTTGGGGAAGAAGAAGGGTGAATCGGGTCAAGTCGCGAGTGTTAATGTTGTTCACCTCATTCACGGCTACATTGTGGTAGTGTTGGTAAGTTCTAAATCCGAATTTCATTGTTAAGATTATTGTTTGAGTTAGGGTTTGTGTTAGTTAGAGTTATAAACCCATTTATTGTGAAATTTGGGGGTTTTGGGTAAGATTCATGTAAGTAAGCCTAAATGGGTAACTTAGGGTCGATTGATGAAATTGTAAGTTTGGATCTTGCATGTGTTGGTTAAACTTTAGAACGCTTATGTACTAGTGATCTTGGTGTGTGTTGACTTGATTTTGGGTGTAAACCCTAATTTGGGTCAAAATGAGTTTTGAGTCGAAATGGGTCAAGTGTTCTTGATTTTTGGTATCAAATGATGATTTCGAGACACAATCACTAGTTGTTAGTGATCGTAGGTACTTTGGGTGTAATTTGACAAGTCAAAGAGAGCTAAACCTAATTTGGTCAATGGAAGTCAAACTTTGTGTTAAGTGTTAAATTGGTGATTTTATGACATAATCACTAGTAATGGTGCTTATGGGTCGAACTTGACTTGTTTTAGTGGTTAAATGCAATTTGGGTCGAGTTGCACTTATGGGTTGGTTTTGTATGATCAAGTGCATTAAGTGTTAGTGAGTACTTGTTTGTATGGGTCAAAATTACCACCCGTAGTGGTAATTGGTTTGTGTCCATTAGGTGTTAAATGGACGGGTTTTGTCGAGCAAGGTGTGATCCCTCGGCTAAGGGATAATTGTGTCGGATTCTCTTTTAGAGAATGTATATTTATGTGTATGTTGTGCCTATGTGCGATATAGGTAACTATTTGCTCGGATATGAGGACACAGATCTTAATACATTAATCGTGCGGACGTTTCCAAGGTGAGTGGAATAATTATATGCGTACGTATATAATGTATTTATTTGTATGCTATGGTATGAATCAAAGAGCCGGTAGTGCCATAGTATGTTCGAGTGTGCTACGATGTGAACTAAAGAGCCGGGAGCATCGTAGTACGTATGTTGTAGTGTGAACCAAAGAGCCGGTAGCACTATAGCATGATTTGTTAGGGTGTGAACCAAAGAGCCGGTAGCACCTTAGCGTTGTTAGAGTGTGAACCAAAGAGCCGGTAGCAATCTAGCGTGAGTATGACTCGAGTTGTGATGTGAACCAAAGAGCCGGTAGCATCATGACAAATGCGTATGGTGTGAACCAAAGAGCCGGTAGCGCCATGATGCGAGTATGGTTAACCATATGTTTTGTGTAAGCGTTGTAGTGTAGCATATTGTATTGTTCGATTATATGCTATTGATTATACTAGTTGCGGTATTGGAGGTTATTAGCTTCGTACTTGAGATGGTAGGCTAATTATATTGCTAGCGTGCATGCGGTATGTGAGTAAGTGTTTGCAAGTAGGTATATTATATATGTATGTGTATAATTATTGCATTCACTAAGCGTTTTGCTTACCCTCTCGTTGTTTACCTTTTTATAGGTATCGTTGATGCGAAGTTACCTAGTTGCTAGACTAGGATCGATAGACATTGCTTAAGCTTGGAGGATTAGCTTTTGGATATTTGGACGCGGGCTGGGGATTTGGTAGTCCCCGGGATTATGCTCTTGGTATTGGGTTGGGTTATTGAGTCTTAATCCGTATTTAGTGGTGTAAACACTTATATATAACGTTTTGTTGATGTAAAACTTGATTGGGTTGTTACAAATTGTTTTGGTAGTGTTTTGGGGTGTTAAATGAAATCTTATAAGTTTTGGAGTGATCAGGTATCCTGGACGCCGTCCAGATTGGTTGGACGCCGTCCAGTATAACGTGGGTTGGGTGCTTTCTGTCTCAGAACATTTTAGTTCAATTGGACGCCGTCCCATTTTCTGGACGCCGTCCTGGTCTTTGTAACTGGACGCCGTCCAAGAGTCTGGACGCCGTCCAGATGTACTGTACTTATATATATATATATATATATATATATATATATATATATATATATATATATATATATATATATATATATATATATATATATATATATATAAATTAAGTCGTGTTTTTGGTAAAACGAAGTCAGGTCATTACAAGTGGTACCAGAGCATAGTCTGAGGGAATTAGGTGACCTTGGAATAGGTGCCTAGTCTTAGACTTATTGGCGGTTATGTATTATTTGCGGGACTTGTAGGAATACTTGGACGTTGTTTTAGTGATAGTCACCTAGGTTGTAGGTTGACTTGTGGTTGCGGTATACTTGTGTACATTTATTATTATATTGTATATAGGTATATATATATATATATATACAGGTATCTTTTGTGCGGTATCCTAGGGATGAATCTATTGGAGAGATTCGTATGTTTGGCTGTTTTGAGTGATCAAGTTCACGGTAAGGACTTTGGTCATTCGCGTACTAGGAGTTATCGCGTGTTATTTTGTCTGAATGTTGTGTCAGTCCGGGTAAAGTACTTTGCGTGACCATGTGGAAATGGTATGGTACGCATTTGTAATAATGGCCGATCACCATTATTACGAAAATGTATCTTGACACTAAGCATGACATGACAAGTACCGAACGGAGGAAACGTGGTATGGCTGGGGTAGAACGGGATGAATTAGGAATCTTTTATTGGTTCCTAGGATATAGTAGTCTCGAGTGATGTGCTTGTTATCACATCAGGTTTTTGTGAGTCGGGAAGTGTACGATGGATTCGGTTAGTTGAGTGAGCGAGCCAACTCACGAGTTTGGTGTGTGTTTAGTCACCCTAAGTAGTGGGTGCACTGTTGAGATTTTTATTGGTTTTAGTTACCCATCGTAACTAGGATGACCGATTTACACTTGCGTGTGTGCGACGAGGACTTGAATTCCGTAATAAAATGCGACAAGTCTAATGATTATAGTTTGATTTACACTCGGTAGAGTGTGTGGTTAGAGAATCGTGTTAGGATTCTAGTTGTGAGTCGCCTTGGAATTGGCGAATCGAGGAGTCTTCAGGTCGTTAAACTCATGGGAGTGGGACCCGTATAACGATGATTTCGTTAGCGTGTTGTGGATTATAAGGTAACATTCCTAATGGAATATCCCTTGTAGTAGTGGTTTTATCGAGATGTAGAAGGGTGTAAGACTTGGTGTTCCCGAGCATCTCCTTAGTGTTAGATGAAGGGCCTCATTAGGCCATATCGTTGGCCTTGTGGAAATTGCGGGAAGCGTGTGATCGCTTGGGACTTTCGATAAGACATTAAACCATAAGGTTGTCGGGTAAGTATGACTTCGGGTCATTATTATAGAGAGATGGGTGTATGGAACCTATAGATCAATTTTCTAAAATTCGATTGATTGTGGTGGGAGTCTGCATGACACTGCGTCAGGTGCCTTTTTATACCTGCTAGTGTAATGTTCAACTCCGGTAGTGGTGTGATCACTTTGTGCTTAGGGTGCCTGTGAAATACCCTTGGAAGCATCAGAGATTATAATAGTGATCGACGGGTGATAGTGATTCGACGGTTGCGAAAGTCGAAGTTTAAGAGCATTGTGATGAATACTTCTTATGAAGTGACGGATGAGTGAATCTTGTTGCTCTTAAGTGATGGATGAGTAAAGATGACCGGTGAGCCGGTGATGTACTTAATCTTCGGTTAGGCCGAAGATTTCGATGAATTGTTGATATTGCGGTCGACGCAATTATCGTGTCAGATTGGTCACTCTTCATCATGAGAGTGAGCCATTGTTGATAAAGGTTTGTTGAGTGGAAGGTCGGGTGATCTCGACTGAGATGCACGACTGATTAAGCGGAGTGGCATATGCCTAGGCTTAGAGGCGTATGTGGGACTTTGGTGGAGTTCGCTTTGTGAACGATTAAGGCAGTTGACTGTGAATTGTGGTATGAAGGTGTGATGTCGTCGCGTGTACGACATTCCAAGTGAATGTGGATGTCGGCTCTGAGAGCCTGAAGTGAATTTGGAGTAATGTGGAGTATGTGACCAACGATGAGAATGGTCATGTGTTCTGTGGAACGACAATTTCGCGGGATGTTATCATCTTGGTGGTGAGAATATGGAGCTGAATCCTTAGTGGGGGAGTTTTTACTGCCGCCCGAGGAAGCTTCGGTGGTGTTTGTATAGTGAAATGTCGGGGTGTACCGTGCTAGGCCTCAGCAGGAATTCGGATTTCCTAACGAGGAAGAGTGACGGGTTGGTGATGTCGACTCGAGATCGTGCATTTACGATTGTGAGTTACGATTCCAGAATGATATGTGTAGAGATTGGGATGATAGAATTGAGCGTGGTGTAAGATTTCTTACGTAAGGTGGTCGTGTGGTACCAAAGGGTGGTATGAGACCAAGTATGTAGTTGGACACCACGGAAGTGAGAAAAGGAAGCTGTCATTGCGGGTGCTCTCGTAGTGAAAAATCTGGGTTGTCATGAAACCCGGATAGGATTAGTGGATGGGAACGAGTTCGATATCGTGGCGAATGCTGTATTTTCCCTGTCGAAAAAGTGATCTTAGAAATTGTCAGTGGATCATTCCACTTTATGGACGATTGTGAGGCGGAGAGCGTCGGTTCTGACTGTCTCCCGTAGAGACACGCGGATGTTGTTTGTTTGCGAGAGTGTGTACCCTAGTGATGAGACCCGTAGGTTGCATTGAAATGTCGAGGCCATCCTTAACGGACGGTCTAGGTAGGAAGGTTCACCCGGCGTTGGTAAATATTCTGTGAGTCGTGTGGCGAATTGCGGAAATTTCGTGATGATAATTCGCTATTGACGGGATTCTAGTATAGGATTAGTCTCCATGCTAGTACTAGGAAGCCGTCTTGTGTGGTTGTGTGGTAGGGTTTAGAGGAGGAACCCTGCGTCGAGTGTTGATGTTTTGCTCAGTACGTGGTGTATTATTGTCGTCCCGGATTAATCCAGTGATGGATGGTCGTGTGCGGATCGATTGATTGAGTGATATGGTTACGAATGTAGCTTGTTGCGAGTTGTAGCGAGAACCTGAAGGGATATGTGGTGTTTTTCGTATTTTCCTAAATGGAAATTCTGGACGTTGAGTGTGTGAGATATTGCTTGTTGCGGTAGTGCACGCTAGTGATTATTAGCATGTGGTGAGATCTTAGAATTCACGGAAGATGTTATGGATGTCGGGCTTGGTTATGTTTCATAGGATTGAAAGGCATGACGACGATGGTTGTCGGTGAAATGCTCTACTTTTAAGACGATTGTGAAGTGTATAGTACGGGTTTGGATACTCGGTGTAGGAGCAAACGGTTGCAGTTGTTTTGACTCGAGGGTTGATTACCCGATATTGTTGTTAAATGTTGAGTCAGTGCACGAAGCGAGAATTTGGGTGCGTGATTACTACATGTGTGACTTCGCGTTGGAAGCGGAAATGTTCGAGGGAGAAGTGCTTAATTCTAGTGTTGGTGCGGATCACGAGGACGTGATCCAATTTAAGTGGGAGAGAGTTGTAACACCCCTTTTTTAGTTACGCGTTATTTCGAACGTCATTCGAAATACGAGGCATGTAAGTGTATATTTGGATCCCAAATAAAGTTGGAGTTGAGGTTCTAAAACCTTACCATTAGATAGTAAATCTTATTACCTTTCCAACGATATTTGATTCATCAAAAACGGAGCTACGGTTTGAAAGTTACGACCAAAACAAGTTCCAGTTTCTGTCTCAGTTCATTGGGACGCCGTCCAGCCATTTTGGACGCCGTCCAAATGGCCTGACGGGCCGTCTGTGATATTTTGAAGTTTTTAAAAGAGGGTATTTGGGTCTTTTCACTTGGGGGTCATTTGGGCCATCAAAACTGATCCAAATTCATTCTTATCTCCATTTCCACCTTCCCAAACACTCTCATCCATTCCTAGAGAGAGTGGAACCATTTTAGAGAGAGAGAGAGCTTGGTTTGGGGAAGAAGAAGGGTGAATCGGGTCAAGTCGCGAGTGTTAATGTTGTTCACCTCGTTCACGGCTACATTGTGGTAGTGTTGGTAAGTTCTAAATCCGAATTTCATTGTTAAGATTATTGTTTGAGTTAGGGTTTGTGTTAGTTAGAGTTATAAACCCATTTATTATGAAATTTGGGGGTTTTGGGTAAGATTCATGTAAGTAAGCCTAAATGGGTGACATAGGGTCGATTGATGAAATTGTAAGTTTGGATCTTGCATGTGTTGGTTAAACTTTAGAACGCTTATGTACTAGTGATCTTGGTGTGTGTTGACTTGATTTTGGGTGTAAACCCTAATTTGGGTCAAAATGGGTTTTGAGTCGAAATGGGTCAAGTGTTCTTGATTTTTGGTGTCAAATGATGATTTCGAGACACAATCACTAGTTGTTAGTGATCGTAGGTACTTTGGGTGTAATTTGACAAGTCAAAGAGAGTTAAACCTAATTTGGTCAATGGAAGTCAAACTTTGTGTTAAGTGTTAAATTGGTGATTTTATGACATAATCACTAGTAATGGTGCTTATGGGTCGAACTTGACTTGTTTTAGTGGTTAAGTGCAATTTGGGTCGAGTTGCACTTATGGGTTGGTTTTGTATGATCAAGTGCATTAAGTGTTAGTGAGTACTTGTTTGTATGGTTCGAAATTACCACCCGTAGTGGTAATTGGTTTGTGTCCATTAGGTGTTAAATGGGCGGGTTTTGTCGAGCAAGGTGTGATCCCTCGGCTAAGGTATAATTGTGTCGGATTCTCTTTTAGAGAATGTATATTTATGTGTATGTTGTGCCTATGTGCGATATAGGTAATTATTTGCTCGGATATGAGGACGGAGATCTCAATACATTACTAGTGCGGACGTTTCCAAGGCGAGTGGAATAATTATATGCGTACATATATAATGTATTTATTTGTATGCTATGGTATGAACCAAAGAGCCGGTAGTGCCATAGTATGTTCGAGTGTGCTACGATGTGAACCAAAGAGCCGGTAGCATCGTAGTACGTATGTTGTAGTGTGAACCAAAGAGCCGGTAGCACTATAGTATGATTTGTTAGGGTGTGAACCAAAGAGCCGGCAACACCTTAGCGTTGTTAGAGTGTGAACCAAAGAGCCGGTAGCACTCTAGCGTGAGTATGACTCGAGTTGTGATGTGAACCAAAGAGCCGGTAGCATCATGACAAATGCATATGGTGTGAACCAAAGAGCCGGTAGCGCCATGATGCGAGTATGGTTAACCATATATTTTGTGTATGCGTTGTAGTGTAGCATATTGTATTGTTTGATTATATGCTATTGATTATACTAGTTGCGGTATTGGAGGTTATTAGCTTCGTACTTGAGATGGTAGGCTAATTATATTGCTAGCGTGCATGCGGTATGTGAGTAAGTGTTTGCAAGTAGGTATATTATATATGTATGTGTATAATTATTGCATTCACTAAGCGTTTTGCTTACCCTCTCGTTGTTTACCTTTTTATAGGTATCGTTGATGCGAAGTTACCTAGTTGCTAGACTAGGATCGATAGACATTTCTTAAGTTTGGAGGATTAGCTTTTGGATATTTGGACGCGGGCTAGGGATTTGGTAGTCCCCGGGATTATGCTCTTGGTATTGGGTTGGGTTATTGAGTCTTAATCCGTATTTAGTGGTGTAAACACTTATATATAACGTTTTGTTGATGTAAAACTTGATTGGGTTGTTACAAATTGTTTTGGTAGTGTTTTGGGGTGTTAAATGAAATCTTATAAGTTTTGGAGTGATCAGGTATCCTGGACGCCGTCCAGATTGGTTGGACGCCGTCCAGTATAACGTGGGTTGGGTGCTTTCTGTCTCAGAACATTTTAGTTCAATTGGACGCCGTCCCATTTTCTGGACGCCGTCCTGGTATTTGTAACTGGACGCCGTCCAAGACTCTGGACGCCGTCCAGATGAACTGTACTTATATATATATATATATATATATATATATATATATATATATATATATATATATATATATATATATATATATATATATATATATATATATATATATATATATATATATATATATATATATATATATATATATATATATATATATATATAAATTAAGTCGTGTTTTTGGTAAAACGAACTCAGGTCGTTACACGGCCGCTCCATGTAAATTTCTTCTTGTAAATCTCCATGAAGAAAAGCTGTCTTTACATCCATCTGTTCAAGCTCCAAGTTCATACCAATCCAAGTATGACTCTAATTGAAGTCATCTTGACTACTGGTGAAAATATCTCGTCAAAATCAATCCTTTTCTTCTGTTGGAATCCTTTGACCACAAGCCGTGCTTTGTATTTCACCACTTTTCCACTACCATCCTTTTTCAGCTTGAACACCCATTTGTTTTTCAGTGCCTTCTTCCCGCGTGGAAGTTCTACAATCACATAAGTTTGATTTTTCTGCAGAGAATCCATCTCATCCTGCATTGCGAGCAACCATTTTTCTTTATCCTTATGAGTTACTGCTTCATGAAAACTCTCTAGTTCTCCTTCTTCAGTAAGTAGAAGGTACTCGAATTCTGGATATCTACTCGATGGAATCCGACCTCGTTCAGATCTACGAACTTCTGGAACATTATGAGGAGATCCACCATCATCTTGACCTTGTGATGGTGCTGGAATGTCTGGCAGATGGGGATGTGGCTCCCCCTGCTCAGCACCGTCATTTGCATCATTATCTTCTACTTCTGGCATTTCTTCTTGCACTGAAAATTCATTTCTCATGAATGATTTCGTTGTTGCCTCTGGCACCTGAGCAGCAACATTTGTCTTCTGAGATATTGTGGGCTTTTCAATATCTTCTATTGTCTGGCTTTCATGGAACACCACGTCCCTACTTCTGATAACCTTTTTCTCCTTTGGATCCCATAATCTGTATCCAAATTCTTCATCTCCATAGCCTATGAATATGCATGGAACGGTCCTTGCATCCAGCTTATGTCTGAGCTCTTTGGATACATGTGGGTACGCCAAACATCCAAATACTCTTAAGTGAGAGTATGATGGATCCTTTCCAGACCAAAGTTTCTCCGGAACTTCAAAATTCAGTGGTACTGATGGAGATCGGTTGATCAAGTAACATGCGGCTCTGACAGCTTCTCCCCAGAATGGCTTTGGCAGCTTAGCCATACTGAGCATGCTTCGAGCACGTTCCATGATTGTTCGGTTCATTCTTTCTGCTATACCATTGTGTTGAGGGGTACGTGGAGCTGTCTTCTCATGTCGGATGCCATATGATCTGCAATAGGTATCGAACTGCCTGGAAGAGTATTCACCGCCGTTGTCGGATCGAAGACACTTTAACTTCTTTCCTGTCTCACGTTCTACCATGACATGGAAATGTTTGAAGTAATCGAACACCTGGTCCTTCGTCCGCAAGAAATATACCCACACCTTTCGAGAAGTATCATCGATAAACGTCAGAAAGTATCGATTGCCGCCAATTGATTCAACCTCTAAGGGACCGCAAACATCAGAGTGTACCAGACTGAGTAACTCTGATTTTCTCGTTGAAGAGGAATTAAACGAGACTCTATGCTGCTTACTAAACAGACAATGATTGCAAGGATCTAGTGCAGCGTCCTTGTCTACATTGATAAGCTTCTTCTTTATTAGGGTAGACAACCCTTTCTCACTCATGTGACCGAGTGTCTGGTGCCATAAATTTTGTGAAGCCTCCTTTTCTGCAACATTAATGTTGTCTGTGCAGATCTTCACATGAGTCTTGTACAGTGTGCCACAAATGTGTCCTCGAGCGACTATCATAGCGCCTCTTGCAAATTTCCATGTGCCTTTACTGAAATGACTATCATAGCCCTGTTTGTCGAGAGCTACTCCGAAAAGTAAATTCAGCCGAAAATCTGCCACACGGCGGACATCCTTCAGAGTGATTGTGCTCCCGGAACTTGTATTTATCTTGACATCTCCAATTCTGACAATCTCAGCGGAACTGGAATTTCCCATCTTCACAGCTCCAAAGTCACCAACTTTGTATGTTGTGAAGTATTCCTTGTATGGAGTCACAGTGGTAGGAAGCTGCAGTATCTACCACCCATTCCGTATCTTCTCGTGAGACGCGAAGACATGTCTCATCATGGGTTGAACAATAAGCTACATCATCAGTGATAGTAACTAATGTTTCTCCACCCTTGTTCTTCGACTGTGAACTGCTTTGACCTTGTTCCTCTTTCAATCTATAGCAGTTCTTTTTCATATGTCCTTCTAATCCACAATGATGGCATTTATATGTTGGTTTTCTGCCATCAGCTGACCTGCCCCTACTCTTGCTTCTGCCTCTCCATTTATTTTTGCTACTCATTCGCTGTCTCCCCCGATTCTCTGTGACAAAGGCATGGGTCTGATCTGTGCTCATGTCTTTTCTCCTTGCCTCTTCACTGAATAGGGCATCCTTGACCATTAACATGGTAAGTTTGCCATTCGGAGCTGAGTTGCTGAGTGTTACGACCAGCGTTTCCCAGCTATCGGGAAAAGAACTAAGTAGCTATAGCGCCTGAACTTCATCGCCAAGAGACATCTCTACAGACGATAACTGGTTGACCAAGCTCTGGAACTCACTGGTATGCTTGGCAACTGAAGTTCCACTTTTGAGCTTCATGTTAACTAAACGCCTCATCAGCAGGGCTTTATTCCGAGCAGTCTTGGCCTGGTACATGTCCTCCAACTTTTTCCAGAGGACATATGCGTCTGTCTCTTGTGCAACATGGTGGAAGACACTATGATCAATCCATTGACGGATCTGACCAATAGTTTTTTGGTTTAATTTCTTCCAATCTATCTCTTTGGCAGAATCAGGGTTTATACCCTTCAATTCAATATGATCGAACAAATCCTTACAGCTGAGGAGATCTTCCATCCGAGGTTTCCACAACATGTATTTTGTGGCTGTGAGCATAATCATAGCTCCCGAAGATGATGTTGACTCTTCTATGGACATTATCACCTTACAAATAATTTTTCAACATAAACGGGGTTGAATTGTAGAAAACAAAGATCACCGTTACGTCCGGAACGGTTGAAAATGGTGGAATAGACACTTCGCGGCTTAAATTCCACTTACGGGGCAAAATTATAATTTTTATAAACTCCAGGAACCAAAAAAATGAAATTCTAAAAATTTCAGGGACCAAATTGTAAAATTTCAGAATTGCTACAGTACTGCTACAGGAACGTGCTACAGTGTCGCCGCTGCTACAGTGAATTTCTACATGATTGCTACAGTGAATTGCTACAGGACTTTTTCTCCGGCGAAAATTCTGGCACCGGTCGTCTTCTCCGGCGAGATTCCGGCGAGTTGACCAAACTTTGACCGCGTTTTCTGGGCTCGTTATAATTCCGTTTAAGTCACCGTTTTTTGCGTTAGACTCGGTTCGACGATACGAATCCAATGGTACACTCAAAATTGAATTTTGAGAAAACTTCAGAAAACCCAAAACTCGACCAACGTATCTAACCAAGCTCTGATACCACTTGTTGGGAAGAGAGGATCGCCTGGACGTTGGGAGATATAAGTTTGAGAGAAAATAACTCTATTACTCACAAGAATAGATTACACGAGTATTACAAAACTCAAAAAAAAAAACTCTCAAACTCACACACACTATCTAGGTTGTGATTACACTTCTTTGAGTGATTTTGGGATGATTTATAATTGAAGTTTCAACCTCTATTTATACTAAAACTTTGATGGCAGTGGAATGATGTGAACGAGAAAGGTGTCGTGTGAACGGAGAAGGTGGGTGGCCGTCATCGTATTCAACTTTGCTACTTCCGTATGAGTTGTTCAAAGCTGGCAACATTGAACATCTAGATGGCAGCTGGAACAAGGCATCTAGATGACGACTGGAAACTCATCAAATACATGGTGATGAAGTAACAAAAGGTTGAAGATTTGATTGATTTAAGAGTTCACCATAGTGTGTTACGGGCGATGGTCACATTGCAGCCTGCATTTCAAATGACGACATTTTTACACAGCGGGTAATGCACATTAACTGTGAAGGTCTAAACAATTTATATTTTACTTTTTACTTATTTTTTCAGTATTCATTTTTATACAGTTCGCTAAATGTTCATAATTTGTTAGTAGTCTTTCTTTGGTCATGGTTATGTTGATGCTCATACAAATTCATGGTATTATGCTTAATTTAATCTACCAAAATTTTAAAGTTAGTTTCTATAGTTCATGCATATAATGTTGTGTAGAAGGTACATCGGGCTCCAAAGACTGTGACAGACTGCAGACAAGGTTCTTTACAACTATTCGGTTTGTGCTTTTTAACCAGTTTGTTGGATTTCAAGTTTTTGTGTTCGTATATCATGTTCTTGGTGTAGGTTTCGTAATGGTTCCGACGTCTTTGTCAATGTAGCATATGCTGGGGCGTATACAAGTAAATGATTTTGCAACTGTAATGTTTTGATCATAACTGTAATGTTTTCGGTTGTTGACAAGGTAAATGATTTTGACATAGATTGTTTTGTCTGTGTCTTTAATATTACAAATCCTCATCCATTGGTACATGGAATACCATAATGATTTTTGAGTGAATAAGTGTATTGCAGGTTAAACCATAAGTGTATAATGATTCTATTACTAAGTATAATAAGTGTATAATAGTTCTATTACTAAGTTATTGTATAAGAGAAGAGTTTAAGTTTTGCCTTATTGTATTGCAGCTTAAACTCAAGTAATAAAATTATCATTAATTTCATTTTTCTAACTAGGAATCAAGGACGATGCTAAAAACTCGCCATGTGATTTTACCATACTATAAAATCAGTGAACGCAGACCAATATTCATGTTCGATTGTAATAAAACGTATGTAATATCATACACAGTTGTATTATTAAATCATCATTTATTTCATTTTTAAGGTCTGTGATTAGAGGCTTTCTTAGAGCTCTTAAAAGGTCAAATATGAAAATGGGTTTAAATTGACACCAAGTAGATCAATATGGGTTATTAGTTTATTCGGGTTAGTAACAAATATTCCATTTCTACAACTACCTTTAATATTGACACTAAGTAATCGGTACCAATATTAACGCATTTGAATACTATAAATTTGAGCTACCGTGCAATGCACGGGCTCTAAAATCTAGTTATATATACATCTCATGTATATCATATTTTTTGTAGGCCAACGATATTTTAAAATGATTTTTTGGATCAACCAAAATTCGTATATTGTTCCATAGAAACCAAATCAGGCTAAAACCTCTTCGTGAAAAAAATAAAAATAAATAAATAAATAAATTAAACGCAAGTACCTCTATATGTAGAAAAAACTAACATAATGGGCATGTTTGGCATGGAGCTTTTAGAAGCTTTTAAGAGCTTCTAGCTTTTAGCTTTTAAGAAAAAGCTCATATTTAACAAAAAGCTCCGTTTGGTTGTAATAGCTTGATGCTTTTTATGGCATGGAAAAGCTCTAAAAGCAAACGCTAGTCTATGTAGCGTTTAAAAATGTAGTAGAGCTTTTTGGGATTTAATTACTAAATTATCCATATTGACATCGATATATATTAAATCGTGCTCCGTATATTGAAGTATATCCAATGCACTAGAATATATCCAAATGACCAATCCAATAGGAAACTGTCATTTATGCTATTATTATTTATATTTTGCATGGATCATGTTATTTTTTATAAGTGTATATATGCAGTGTTGTAAAAAACCCGAATACTCGCCGATTTTCAAAAATCCGTTTAAATTAACGGGCAACGTCAATTGATGAGTCAAAATCGAATTTGGTAACCAAAGTCGGTTAAAGTAAAATATGGTTATCATTTTAACATGAATTTAAACTAGAACTTTATAGTTTTGGAGCAAAATGAACAATTTTAAACAATTATGTTAAAGTTTATTTTTATATTTATGATTTTTTTTTCTATTTTACACATTTAAAAATTTAATATTTTAATGTATACAGTACAATCCGATTAATCCACGATTAATCTCCGAATTGCCGATTAATCTTTCCAAAGTCGTGACCGATTAATCCCCGAATAGCGAATTTTGCAACCTTGTATATATGTATATATACTATTATATGATATTCCTTCTTTTACTTGTTGTCCCGAATCATGTCCATTATGCATTTTTTTGTGAAAACACAATAAACTATATCTACCAATTTGGCACTTCATCAAAAAAATAAGTCCTAAGAACCTACAAACCGTGCAAAATAATTTAGTATTATTATATTAAGTTCATGACTGTTTATTAATGATTATGTTTCGTATAATTAAAATGATGATATTAAGTGTTTTCATTCTTGTGTCCATTATTGTCATTTACCCATTTTCTAACAGATCCAGCTAGTTTACCAAACATCGTAATATAAATAAAAAGTTTCAGCTACCAGTTAATAGCTAACAGCTATCAACTATCAGCTACAATCTACCAGCTAACAGCTAACGGCTTCAGCTACCAGCTAGTTTTGCCAAACATACTCAATATATGAAGTCAATAATGTTGAATGATGAAAACCCCGTGAGGATTATTGTGTTATTGATCAACTATTTATAACGATTACATAAAACCCTAATAGACTAATAAACCCTAATGGACCCAAGCCCACAATCGGGTTGGGCCTAACCTAATACTAACACTCCCCCGCAGTCCGAACGGCGAAATCGCAAAAGTTCGGACTGTAGAAAACGCTAACAATTAAACAAAAATAACTTTTTTTCTCGTATTTGTTGCACCGAATTAATTGATAATCGTTGATTAGTTGCATTGCTTGACTGCGTTTCCTTTTCCGTAGCGCTTTTTTTTTCTGTTACGCCGTGGCTTGCTTTGCTTAGCCTAAGGATTGAGCAGAACTTGGGCTTAGAACTTTTATCACTGATATAATCTTCTTCAACGCTGCAAAACAAGATAGTTTTTTTTTCTATTCTTTTTTTTTTCGGGTGTGGAATCTAGTCACGCTAGGCGGCTCATCCCCACGCCGATTATTACACCATCATACGCTACTCTTAAAAGAAAACAAAGGGATTGATATTGGCGGTTGACACATGATGGCATCGAGGGAATTTTTTTTTTCTTTTTTTTTTACAACTGTTTTTGTGACAAAAAAAAAAGTAGGGATATGAATAGATCAAAGCTAAGGATAATAACAATAAAAAAAGGTAGGTATAGGTTACAATTAAAGGGAAAAAAACAGAAGAAAGATATGTTGCTGCCTTTGAACAGAAAGAAACGGCTGATGTAAGAGAAATGGTACTTAGGGAAGCACATAAAACCAGATACTCAATACATCCCGGAGCGGGAAAGATGTACAAAGATCTCAAGAAATACTTTTGGTGGCCGGGTAAGAAAGCCGATATTGCTAGATACGTAGGAGAATGTTTGACGTGTTCTAAGGTCAAAGCTAAACATCAGAAACCATCAAGTCTACTTCAACAGCCTGAAATCCCGGAATGGAAATGGGAAAACATTACCATGGATTTCATTACTAAATTGCCAAGGATTGCAAGTGGTTATGATACTATTTGGGTAATAGTCGATCGTCTCACCAAGTCAACACACTTTCTGCCAATGAGAGAAGATGATAAAATGAAAAAATTGGCACGTTTATACTTGAAGGAAGTTGTCTCCAGACATGGAATATCAGTCTCTATTATCTCTGATAGGGATGGCAGATTTGTTTCAAGATTTTGGCAGACATTACAACAAGCATTGGGAACTCGTCTAAACATGAGTACTGCCTATCATCCACTAACTGATGGGCAAAGTGAAAGGACGATACAGACCCTTGAAGACATGCTACGAGCATGTGTTATTGATTTCGAAAACAGTTGGGATCGACATCTACCGTTAGCAGAATTTTCCTACAACAACAGTTACCATTCGAGTATTGAGATGGCGCCGTTTGAAGCACTTTATGGTAGAAAGTGTAGGTCTCCGATTTGCTGGAGTGAAGTCGGAGATAGACAAATTACGGGTCCGGAGATAATCCAAGAAACTACCGAGAAAATCATTCAAATTCAACAACGATTGAAAACCGCCCAAAGTCGACAAAAGAGCTACGCGGATAGTAAAAGAAAAGATATAGAATTTGAAATTGATGACATGGTCATGCTTAAGGTTTCACCTTGGAAAGGCATTGTTCGATTTGGTAAAAGGGGGAAACTAAATCCAAGGTACATTGGACCATTCAAGATTATAGATCGTGTCGGACCAGTAGCCTACCGACTTGAATTACCTCAACAACTCGCCGGTGTACATGATACTTTTCACGTATCGTATCTGAAGAAATGCTTAGCCAAAGAAGATCTCACTATTTCTTTAGACGAAATCGAAATCAATGAAAAACTTCAATTCATTGAAGAACCAGTCTAGATAATAGATCGTGAGGTTAAAGGACTTAAGCAAAACAAAATACCAATCGTTAAGGTTGGATGGAATGCTCGTAGAGGACCCGAGTTCACCTGGGAGCGTGAAGATCAAATGATACCATGTGATCTAATATGGAATTTTTATTTACGTTCCCAACAGCCGGTCCAACTTGTTTTAATATTGGTGGACCTCACAAAATGCCTTTAATTATATATATGGTAAGAGGTGACGTACATGGACATAACACTCCTCTAGTGCATTCCAACGTGTACTAGTGAACACATTGAGGTGAGATTAGCGGTAACAATTTACACAGGCCCAATAAATTTATATATGCTCCGTATACGAAGAGTTAAAGGCCCATCAGAGATCATTTTAGGCCCAAGCATTTGTTTCTAGCCTTATGTCGAGCTGTTTGATTAAGCTGCTTCATTGTTTCGTTTTTTTTTAAAAAAAAAACACACACGATGGAATAGAGATAAAGATGATGATGATATAATACATGAAATTATAGCGGATAGATTATGATGATTATGAATTATGGAGATGATGATGAACGGTAATATGAACGAGATAATGATGGTGGAGAATGATGGTAATGGTGATGCCAAGTGATGAAGATGATAATGATAATCATGATGTTAAAACAAAAGAGAATAACACGATGATGATTATTATCGTGATTGTATAAGACGAATGTATGATGACGATGGAAATATACGGGTTAAATAATTAAAAACGCAAGTTATAGTCAGAAAGTATTAGGCAGCATAATGGTTTGGGTGTGAGTCGGGTTAGCGAGAGGTATCGTGTTCGAGTCCGGGCAATGGCTTCTCTTTTAAGTGCTTATTTCTTCAAAGGTTGTATTTTATAATTATTTTATCATTATTATTATTATTATTATTATTATTATTATTATTATTATTATTATTATTATTATTATTATTATTATTATTATTATTATTATTATTATTATTATTATTATTATTATTATTATTATTATTGTTGTTGTTGTTGTTTCTAACATAAATATTATTATTTTTAACATTTTTATTATTATTATTATCATTTTTAATTATTACTAGTATCATGATTATTATTATAAAAACTATATTATTATTATTATTATCAATATCACCAATATTAATAGTTGTACTATTATTATTATTATTATTATTATTATTATTATTATTATTATTATTATTATTATTATTATTATTATTATTAATATTATCATTATTATAAAATTTTTATGAATATATAGATATTAATATGATTATGTATGAAAATATTAATTTTAATACTTACAAATAAAACATTAATATATTATAATACTGTATATTATATTTATTATAATAATTATAAACAACTATTTAACAAGTATGTGATATGTTAAAAATAATACTTATCATGGTAACTAAATAATAAATATTACTTATTTAAAAAATATATAAAAATAAATATACTTAAATTATTATTTTTTTGATATAACCTAAAATTTACTTGTTCGATTACGATTATATATATATATATATATATATATATATATATATATATATATATATATATATATATATATATATATATATATATATATATATATATATATATATATATATATATATATATAACTGATATAGGTTCGTGAATTCGAGGTCAACCTTGCATTGTTAAATTTCCGTCGTAGGCATATTGTTGCTACAAAATATCGTACTGTGAGTTTCATTACTCTCTTTTTAAATGCTTTTGTAATATATATTTTTGAGACTGAGAATACATGTGCTGCTTTTATAAATGTTTGACGAAATAGACACAAATACTTAAAACTACATTCTATGGTTGAATTATTAAACCGAATATGCCCCTTTTTAGTCTGGTAATCTAAGAATTAGGGAACATACACCCTAATTGACGCGAATCCTAAAGATAGATCTATTGGGCCCAACAAGCCCCATCCAAAGTACCGGATGCTTTAGTACTTCGAATTTATCATGTCCGAAGGGAGTCCTGGAATGATGGGGATATTCTATGTGCATCTTGTTAAGATCGGTTACCAGGTGTTCAATCCATATGAATAATTTTTGTCTCTATGCATGGGACGTATATTTATGAGAAATAGAAATGAAAATCTTGTGGTCTATTAAAATGATGAAAATGATCGATTATGATAAACTAATGAACTCACCAACCTTTTGGTTGACACTTGAAAGCATGTTTATTCTCATGTATTAAAGAAATCTTCCGCTGTGCATTTGCTCATTTTAGAGATATTACTTGGAGTCATTCATGACATATTTCAAAAGACGTTGCATTCGAGTCGTTGAGTTCATCAAGATTATTATTAAGTCAATTATAGTTGGATATATTATGAAATGGTATGCATGCGTCAACTTTCGATGTAATGAAAGTTTGTCTTTTAAAAAACGAATGCAATGTTTGTAACATGTATCATATAGAGGTCAAGTACCTCGCAATGTAACCAAATGTAATGTATTCGTCCGGATGGATTAGGATGGGTCATGAAAGTTATGATACTATTTGGGTAATAGTCGATCGTCTCACCAAGTCAGCACACTTTCTGCCAATGAGAGAAGATGATAAAATGGAAAAATTGGCACGTTTATACTTGAAGGAAGTTGTCTCCAGACATGGAATACCAGTCTCTATTATCTCTGATAAGGATGGCAGATTTGTTTCAAGATTTTGGGAGACATTACATCAAGCATTGGGAACTCGTCTAGACATGAGTACTGCCTATCATCCACAAACTGATGAGCAAAGTGAAAGGACGATACATACCCTTGAAGACATGCTACGAGCATGTGTTATTAATTTCGGAAATAGTTGGGATCGACATCTACCATTAGCAGAATTTTCCTACAACAACAGTTACCATTCGAGTATTGAGATGACGCCGTTTGAAGTACTTTATAGTAGAAAGTGCATGTCTCCGATTTGTTGGAGTGAAGTCGGAGATAGACAAATTACGGGTCCGGAGATAATCCAAGAAACTACCGAGAAAATCATTCAAATTCAACAAGGATTGAAAACCGCCCAAAGTCAACAAAAGAGCTACGCAGATAGTAAAAGAAAAGATATAGAATTTGAAATTGGTGACATGGTCATTCTTAAGGTTTCACCTTGGAAAGGCGTTGTTCGATTTGGTAAACGGGGGAAACTAAATCCAAGGTACATTGGACCATTCAAGATTATAGATCGTGTCGGAACAGTAGTCTACCGACTTGAATTACCTCAACAACTCGCCGGTGTACATGATATTTTTCACGTATCGAATCTGAAGAAATTCTTAGCAAAAGAAGATCTC
The DNA here is from genome assembly GCF_046630445.1 of Rutidosis leptorrhynchoides. NCBI lineage: Eukaryota > Viridiplantae > Streptophyta > Magnoliopsida > Asterales > Asteraceae > Rutidosis > Rutidosis leptorrhynchoides. The sequence goes on from NC_092339.1 coordinate 366,176,575, forward strand.
ACTATTTCTTTAGACGAAATCGAAATCAATGAAAAACTTCAATTCATTGAAGAACCAGTCGAGATAATGGATCGTGAGGTTAAAGGACTTAAGCAAAACAAAATACCAATCGTTAAGGTTCGATGGAATGTTCGTAGAGGACCCGAGTTTACCTGGGAGCGTGAAGATCAAATGAAGCTGAAATACCCGCATCTATTTCCAGAAGATGCGTCAACACCTCCAACTGCTTAAAAATTTTGGGACGAAATTTATTTAACGGGTAGGTACTGTAGTGACCCAAAATTTTCCATGCTTATATATATTAAATGAAGTTGATATTTACATGATTAAATGTTTCCAACATGTTAAGCAATCAAACTTGTTAAGACTTGATTAATTGAAATAGGTTTCATGTAGACAATTGACCACCCAAGTTGACCGGCGATTCACGAACGTTAAAACTTGTAAAAACTATATGATGATATATATATGGATATGTATATAGCTAACATGATAATATAAAAAGTAAGTATCTCACTAGGTATATTAACAATGAGTTATATACATAAAATGAGACTATTGAATTATGAAACTCGAAACGATATATATAACGATTATTGTTATAGCAACACCTTACTAAATACATATGTATCATATTATGATATATTCATTGTTGGTGATTTATGTCACCAATATGATTTAAGTGTAATGGGATTAATTTGTTAACCAAAATAACCTTGATAAATATCGAACAAGTTTGGGAAAGTGTGGAGTGCACACTTGTTTGAACTTATCTTGATTATGACGGAGGTTCGGGGGCAGCGCCCCTGATAGCGGGGTCCAAGGGGTGGCAACCCCTGGCAGGGTCCAAGGGGCAGAGCCCCTGGCTGGGATCGAGCTGCCAGGTCAGCTCGGAAATTTTTTTGTTTGGGTTAATATCGCTTTATTAAAAATGTGTTAAAATTTGATTTAAAGCTTTCAACAACATTAAAAGAGATTGTTAACTTAAAGCTTTCAAAAACAACACTTACATGTAATAACTAATGATGACTTAACGACTCAATTAAAATGAATATACATGTAGTGTATTAAGATGTATTAGTACACTTTTGAAAGACTTCAAGACACATATCAAAGAAAATCTTCTTAGCAAAAATGCTTACAATTACATTTCCATTCATTTTCATCAACAATTCTACTCGTAGTTATTCAGTATTCGTATCCGTATTATACACAACTTCTAGACGTACTTACTATGAGTATATACCAATAGGAACTAGCATGGGATTCCACTCTTGATTATGTCATGCATGACTAATCAAATTTAACTTCTACCATGAACTAGTCAACTAACTAGAACTCCTTTTAACCCCACTCATCACTCATCATTCACCACTCACCAATCAATCCATTTCACTTCCAATACTCTTTCTAATTCTCTCTCAACACCTACACACACTTATGAACAAATTTTTCCAGTAAACTAATCATCATCTTCATCAAAAATTACTTTAAGAATCAAGCTATAATCATCATAGGAAGAACACTTCAAGAACACTTCAAAAATCCTTTCAAGTTTACTAGTTTACTTCCAAGCTTTCTAATCCATTCCAAGTAATCATCTAAGATCAAGAAACCTTTGTTATTTACAGTAGGTTATCTTTCTTATTCAAGGTAATATTCATATTCAAACTTTAATTCGATTTCTATAACTATAAACTATCTTAATTCAAGTAAAAATCTTACTTAAACTTGTTTTTGTGTCATGATCCTACTTCAAGAACTTTCAAGCCATCCAAGATCCTTTGAAGCTAGATCATTTCTTGTCACTTCCAGTAGGTTTACCTACTAAACTTGAGGTAGTAATGATGTTCATAACATCATTCGATTCATATATATATATATATAACTATCTTATTCGAAGATTTAAACTTGTAATCACTAGAGCATAGTTTAGTATATTCTAAACTTGTTCGCAAACAAAGTTAATCCTTCTAACTTAACTTTTAAAATCAACTAAAAACATGTTCTATATCTATATGATATTCTAACTTAATGATTTAAAACCTGGAAACACGAAGAACACCGTAAAATCGGATATACGCCGTCGTAGTAAAACCGGGGGCTGTTTTGGTTTGGATAATTTAAAACTATGATAAACTTTGATTTAAAAGCTATTATTCTGGGAAAATGATTTTTATTATGAACATGAAACTATATCCAAAAATCATGGTTAAACTCAAAGTGGAAGTATGTTTTCCAAAATGGTCATCTAGACGTCGTTCTTTCTAACTACCTTTACAAAAACGACTTGTAACCTGTATTTCCGAATATAAACTTATACTTTTTCTGTTTAGATTCATAAACTTAAGTTCAATATGAAACCATAGCAACTTGAATCACTCAAAACGGATTTAAAACGAAGAAGTTATGGGTAAAACAAGATTGGATAATTTTGCTTGTTGTAGCTACGTGAAATTTGTAACAAATATATACAAATCATAACTTAACCAACTTATATTGTATTATACATATATTCTAACATATATTATGTAATCTTGGGATACCATAGACACGTATACAATGTTTTGACATATAATATCGACCCATCTATATATATTATTTGGAACAACCATAAACACTCTATATGCAGTAATGTTTGAGTTAGCTATACAGGGTTGGGGTTGATTCCAAAATAATATATATACTTTGAGTTGTGATCGAGTCTGAGACTTGTAGACACTGGGTCGTGGATTGATTCGAGATAATATATATATATATTGATTTATTTCTGTACATCTAACTGTGGACAACTAGTTGTAGGTTACTAAAGAGGACAACTTAATAAACTTAAATCGTTAAAACGTAATAAAAATGTTGTGAATGTATTTTGATCATACTTTGATATATATGTACATATTTGTTATAGGTTCGTGAATCGACCGTAGCCAAGTCTTATTTTCCAACGAAGTGAAAATCAGTGAAAGTGAGTTATAGTCCCATTTTTACTATCTAATATTTTTGGGATGAGAATACATGCAGTTTTGAAAATGATTTATAAAATAGACACAAGTATTGAAACTACATTCTATGTTGAATCGTTATACCGGATATCGCCCTTGTTGAACTTGGTAGCCTAAGAATTGGTGTTTATTATAATTGCCACCAATTGACGCGAATCCTAAAGATAGATCTATGGCCTTTGACACGCCCCACTCAGAGAATTTGAACTGCTTTAGTACTTCGATATTTATATATGGGGATATTCTAGATGCATTTGTTAATGTCGGTTACCAGTGTTCAATCATATGAATGATTTTTATGCAGATTGCATGTTATTGAAAGATGAAATCTTGTGGTCTATTATTACAATTTGATATATAGGTTAAACCTATAATTCACCAACATTTTTGTTGATGTTTAAAGCATGTTTATTCTCAGGTGATTATTAAAAGCTTCCGTTGTTGCATGCTAATTTATGGACAAGAGTTGGAGTCAGCATGCTTGTATAATATTGTTTAAAAACTGCATTCGAAGACATATATATTGTTGTGTAATATTATTGTAAACCATTATGTAATGGTCGTGTGAAAATGCTATATTTTAGATTATCATTATTTGATAATCGTCGTAATATTTTAAAGGTTATGGTTTGTTTTAAAAATCGAATGCAGTCTTTGAAAAAAACGTCTCATATAGAGGTCAAAACCTCGCAATGAAATCAATTAATATGGAACGTTTATAATCGATATGAACGGGACATTTCAGTTGGTATCAGAGCGTTGGTCTTAGAGAAACAGAAATTTGCATTAGTATGTCTAACCGAGTTTGTTAGGATGCATTAGTGAGTCTGGACTTCGACCGTGTTTACTTTAAAAACGATTGCTTAATATTTTTGTTGGAAACTATATATTTTTACATGTAAATATTATGTAGTATATTACTAATGTGTTAGTTAATGTGTAATAGATGTCTACTTCCAGTACCAATCCCATCGACTAACCTAATAACAATGAAGAGTCGAATATACTTCGGGAAGATTCACAAATTCCCGAAGAAGAACCGGAAGAAGAGGAACCGGAAGAAGAGGAACCGGAAGAAGAAGAGGTTCCGGAGGAAGAAATAATAATAACTACAGAAAAACGATTAAATAAAAGAAAATCATCAATAAATGGTCCAAAGTTAAAAATGGTTTGTGGTGTCTCTGCGGAGGAGGAAAAATATTGGGAAAATTATCAATTTTCTGATGAATCGGATCCCGATGAGGATTCCTATGATGTTATAGAAATTACCCCGACCCAATTTGAAAAAGCAAAAGAAAACAATAAGGGGAAATGTATCAAAATAGAGAAATCTAATTCCAACCCCGATGAATGTAGTGACCCGAACTTTTCCATGTTTATATATATTAATTGAGATTGATATTTACATGATTAAATGTTTCCAACATGTTAAGCAATCAAACTTGTTAAGACTTGATTAATTGAAATATGTTTCATATAGACAATTGACCACCCAAGTTGATCGGTGATTCACGAACGTTAAAACTTGTAAAAACTATATGATGACATATATATGGATATATATATATATATAGTTAACATGATACTATGATAAGAAAACATATCATAAAGTATATTAACAATGAACTACATATGTAAAAACAAGACTACTAACTTAATGATTTTTAAACGAGACATATATGTAACGATTATCGTTGTAAAGACATTTAATGTATATATATCATATTAAGAGATATTCATACATGATAATATCATGATAATATAATAATTTAAAATCTCATTTGATATTATAAACATTGGGTTAACAACATTTAACAAGATCGTTAACCTAAAGGTTTCAAAACAACACTTACATGTAACGACTAACGATGACTTAACGACTCAGTTAAAATGTATATACATGTAGTGTTTTAATATGTATTTATACACTTTTGAAAGACTTCAATACACTTATCAAAATACTTCTACTTAACAAAAATGCTTACAATTACATCCTCGTTCAGTTTCATCAACAATTCTACTCGTATGCACCCGTATTCGTACTCGTACAATACACAGCTTTTAGATGTATGTACTATTGGTATATACACTCCAATGATCAGCTCTTAGCAGCCCATGTGAGTCACCTAACACATGTGGGAACCATCATTTGGCAACTAGCATGAAATATCTCATAAAATTACAAAAATATGAGTAATCATTCATGACTTATTTACATGAAAACAAAATTACATATCCTTTATATCTAATCCATACACCAACGACCAAAAACACCTACAAACACTTTCATTCTTCAATTTTCTTCATCTAATTGATCTCTCTCAAGTTCTATCTTCAAGTTCTAAGTGTTCTTCATAAATTCCAAAAGTTCTAGTTTCATAAAATCAAGAATACTTTCAAGTTTGCTAGCTCACTTCCAATCTTGTAAGGTGATCATCCAACCTCAAGAAATCTTTGTTTCTTACAGTAGGTTATCATTCTAATACAAGGTAATAATCATATTCAAACTTTGGTTCAATTTCTATAACTATAACAATCTTATTTCAAGTGATGATCTTACTTGAACTTGTTTTCGTGTCATGATTCTGCTTCAAGAACTTCGAGCCATCCAAGGATCCATTGAAGCTAGATCCATTTTTCTCTTTTCCAGTAGGTTTATCCAAGGAAATTAAGGTAGTAATGATGTTCATAACATCATTCGATTCATACATATAAAGCTATCTTATTCGAAGGTTTAAACTTGTAATCACTAGAACATAGTTTAGTTAATTCTAAACTTGTTCGCAAACAAAAGTTAATCCTTCTAACTTGACTTTTAAAATCAACTAAACACATGTTCTATATCTATATGATATGCTAACTTAATGATTTAAAACCTGGAAACACGAAAAACACCGTAAAACCGGATTTACGCCGTCATAGTAACACCGCGGGCTGTTTTGGGTTAGTTAATTAAAAACTATGATAAACTTTGATTTAAAAGTTGTTATTCTGAGAAAATAATTTTTATTATGAACATGAAACTATATCCAAAAATTATGGTTAAACTCAAAGTGGAAGTATGTTTTCTAAAATGGTCATCTAGACGTCGTTCTTTCGACTGAAATGACTACCTTTACAAAAATGACTTGTAACTTATTTTTCCGACTATAAACCTATACTTTTTCTGTTTAGATTCATAAAATAGAGTTCAATATGAAATCATAGCAATTTGATTCACTCAAAACGGATTTAAAATGAAGAAGTTATGGGTAAAACAAGATTGGATAATTTTTCTCATTTTAGCTACGTGAAAATTGGTAACAAATCTATTCCAACCATAACTTAATCAACTTGTATTGTATATTATGTAATCTTGAGATACCATAGACACGTATACAATGTTTCGACCTATCATGTCGACACATCTATATATATTTCGGAACAACCATAGACACTCTATATGTGAATGTTGGAGTTAGCTATACAGGGTTGAGGTTGATTCCAAAATATATATAGTTTGAGTTGTGATCAATACTGAGATACGTATACACTGGGTCGTGGATTGATTCAAGATAATATTTATCGATTTATTTCTGTACATCTAACTGTGGACAACTAGTTATAGGTTACTAACGAGGACAGCTGACTTAATAAACTTAAAACATCAAAATATATTAAAAGTGTTGTAAATATATTTTGAACATACTTTAATATATATGTATATATTGTTATAGGTTCGTGAATCAACAGTGGCCAAGTCTTACTTCCCGATGAAGTAAAAATCTGTGAAAGTGAGTTATAGTCCCACTTTTAAAATCTAATATTTTTGGGATGAGAATACATGCAGGTTTTATAAATGATTTACAAAATAGACACAAGTACGAGAAACTACATTCTATGGTTGAATTATCAAAATCGAATATGCCCCTTTTTATTAAGTCTGGTAATCTAAGAATTAGGGAACAGACACCCTAATTGACGCGAATCCTAAAGATAGATCTATTGGGCCTAACAAACCCCATCCAAAGTACCGGATGCTTTAGTACTTCGAAATTTATATCATATCTGAAGGGTGTCCCGGAATGATGGGGATATTCTTATATATGCATCTTGTTATTGTCGGTTACCAGGTGTTCACCATATGAATGATTTTTATCTCTATGTATGGGATGTGTATTGAAATATGAAATCTTGTGGTCTATTGTTACGATTTGATATATATAGGTTAAACCTATAACTCACCAACATTTTTGTTGACGTTTAAAGCATGTTTATTCTCAGGTGAATATTAAGAGCTTCCGCTGTTGCATACTAAAATAAGGACAAGATTTGGAGTCCATGTTTGTATGATATTGTGTAAAAACTGCATTCAAGAAACTGATTTCGATGTAACATATTTGTATTGTAAACCATTATGTAATGGTCGTGTGTAAACAGGATATTTTAGATTATCATTATTTGATAATCTACGTAAAGCTTTTTAAACCTTTATTTATGAAATAAAGGTTATGGTTTGTTTTAAAAATGAATGCAGTCTTTGAAAAACGTCTCATATAGAGGTCAAAACCTCGCAACGAAATCAATTAATATGGAACGTTTTTAATCAATAAGAACGGGACATTTCAATGAACTTTATGTTAACATGAAATATCCCGATGGGAAATACCGTCAACACCCGTATTTCTTAAGTTTTAACTATAACCCGGGGAAATCTAAGCCACTAGGTTTTTCTAAACCATTTGTGAAAACAACGGCTCGTATTAGAGGAACAACATATATCCCTAGGAAATTAGCGAAACGAACCAAGTCTTAAGAGGAAGAAACAAGTGAGTCGGAATGAAGAGGAGTAATCATGTTGTGTAATATATGTATTGTAGTGTGCTTGTACTTTGACGATATATGTAAAAATTGCTTGTATTGTTTGTTAACTATTTTTTACAAATCTAATCCTTGTCTATTTTACAGTATAAAACACACAATGGACGTTAAGGATAGACAACCGAATATTTTAGAAGACCTACCCGGGGAAATGATTGATGAAATCTTGTCTAGAGTCGGTCATAATTCATCGGCACAATTATTTACGGCGGAATTAGTTTGTCAAACATTTGAAAGACGTTCCAAGCATGCCTTAGTTTATAAAAGGCTTTTTTTTTTAAAGATGGGGTATATCACATTGGGGAGACTTTAAGTTACGCCGTGTTTTCTTTAAGGCATTAAATGCGGGAAACCCAAGTGCAATTTTACACTACGGGTTAAGAACCTATTTTGACTCAACATATCCCAACATAGGACTTCGTGCTTTAGAAAGAGCTTCTAACATGCAACATAAAGAAGCATGTTATGCTTACGGGTTAGTGATGTTCGCTTCTCACCAAAGTGAGAAAAAGAACATCGGATTACAACTTTTAAATAAAACCTTCCCACAAGTGACGGATTCAGTAGTTGAGGTGAGAAACAAGGTTTTTAGATTATTACGGGGCTGTTGGGCATTACGTAACCCCCGTCCTTTTGAAAACATTACTACATGCTGTCTTGTCAACGGCCACAACGGTTACGTTCCACAAGATCAAGGATGGGAGATTGTATTAATAAAATCAGAATGCATGACTTGTTTCTGGACTTATGAATTACGTGTCTTTATTGCTTTTGCTGAACGACTTGCGTATTAACTAGAATTGTCTTCACAATTGCCTTGTATCAAAGATATTGTGTGCTATATTTTATGCTATATGTAAAATAGCAGTATTGTAAATTAGTAAAATATTGTATATAAGTTTGAATTCGAAATATTATTGTAATCAGTTTTTCATATAGAATTGTGGTAGTTGAATTGTATATTAGCTATTAAGTATGAACTTAACGGCTATGCACTACCCGAATGGAAAATTATAAAACGCTAATATGAAGAAAAAGCATTTATAAATAAGTTCATATTATGCTACGAAATACTATTGACTACTCTTAATATTCTATATGATTAACTTAATTCTTTTGGCTATTTTTGAAGGAAATGGCACCGACTACTCGTCAGAACTTGAACATGAGCGAGGAAGACTTCCGTGTTTTCCTTGCTGCGAACATAGCTGCAGTGCAGGCTGCAATGCAAAATAACAACAATAACTCTGGTTCTAGCAGTGGAACTAATTCCACAAGAAATCGTGTAGGATGCTCCTACAAAGAATTCACTGCCTGCAAACCTTTGGAATTCGATGGAACCGAGGGTCCAATCGAACTAAAACGGTGGACTGAAAAGGTTGAATCGGTGTTTGCCATAAGTAAATGTACTGACGAAGACAAAGTAAAGTACGCTACACATACCTTCACAGGTACTGCGTTAACATGGTGGAACACCTACCTCGAACAGGTGGGACAAGATGTTGCTTACGCACTACCGTGGTCAGCATTCAAGCATTTGATGAACGAGCAGTACCGTCCCAGAAACGAGGTCAATAATCTCAAGGTAGAGCTTAGAGGGTTACAAATACAAGGATTTGATATTACCACGTACGAACGAAGATTCACAGAGTTGTGCCTATTGTATCCGGGAGCGTTCGAAGATGAAGAAGAGAAAATTGACGCATTTGTAAAAGGGTTACCAGAAAGGATTCAAGAAGATGTGAGTTCACACGAGCCCGCCTTCATACAAAAAGCAAGTCGAATGGCTCATAAACTCATAAATCAGATTGAGGGAAGAATTAAAGAGTAGGCGGCCGAAGAAGCCAACACGAAACAAGTCAAGAGGAAGTGGGAAGAAAATAGTGACAAGAGTCACCAACAAAACAACAGTAACTATCGCTTCAATAACCAACACATCAATCACAACTACAATCGCCCCATTTTTTGGCAAAAACAAACGCAACAACAACTATCCTAACAACAACAACAACCACAATAACCGTCCTAACAACAATAACAATCGCAACAACAACCAAATCAATAACAACAATGGCAACAACAATCAGAACAATAAATGTCTAAGGTGCGAAAGGTATCATCCAGATAAGTTCTGTGTAGTAGTGTGTACCAAGTGTAACAGAACCGGACATAGTGTAACGAAGTGTGATGTCTATGGACCAAAGGCATATAAAAATAACATAACAAATAATTCCATTATTTGTTACGGATGCAGAAAGCTGGGCCATTTCAGCAAAGCATGCCCTAATCAAGGGAATAATAATGGGCAAGGCCGTGGATGAATCTTCAACATTAATTCGGCAGAAGCACAGGAAGACCCGGAACTTGTTACGGGTACGTTTCTTATTGATGATAATTATGCTTATGTTTTATTTGATTTGGGTGCGGATAGAAGGTATATGAGTAGAGATTTTTGTGCCAAATTAAATTGTCCATTAATGCCTTTGGATAATAAATTTTTACTCGAATTAGCAAACGGTAAACTAATTACAGCAGATAAAGTATGTCGGGATAGAGAAATTAAACTGGTTGACGAAACGTTTAAGATTGACTTAATACCAGTCGAATTAGGGAGTTTTGATGTAATAATTGGCATGGACTGGTTGAAAAAGGTGAGAGCAGAGGTCGTTTATTACAAAAATGCGATTCACATTATGCGCAAAAAAGGAAAACCTTTTATGGTGTACGGAGAAAAGAACAACACGAAGTTAAATCTTATTAGTAGTTTGAAGGCGCAAAAACTAATAAGAAAAGGTTGCTATGTCATTCTAGCACACATCGAAGAAGTCAAACCTGAAGAAAAGAACATCAGTGATGTTCCCGTTGCAAAAGAATTTCCGGATGTATTTCTGAAAGAATTACCGGGACTACCTCCACACCGATCTGTTGAATTTCAAATAGATCTCATACCAGGAGCTGCACCAATAGCTCGTGCTCCATACAGACTCACACCCAGTGAAATGAAGGAACTCCAAAGCCAATTACAAGAACTTTTAGAGCGTGGTTTTATACGACCAAGCACATCACCGTGGGGAGCTCCTGTTTTGTTTATCAAAAAGAAGGATGGTACATTCAGATTGTGTATCGACTACCGAGAGTTGAAAAAACTTACCATCAAGAATCGTTATCCACTACCGATAATCGACGATTTATTTGATCAACTACAAGGCTCGTCGGTTTATTCGAAGATCGATTTACGTTCCGGGTATCATCAAATGCGAGTGAAGGAGGATGATATTCCAAAGACTGCTTTCAGAACGCGTTACGGTCATTACGAGTTTATGGTTATGCCGTTTGGATTGACTAACACACCAGCTGTGTTCATGGACCTCATGAACCAAGTATGTGGGCCATATCTTGACAAATTTGTCATTGTTTTCATCGATGACATACTCATTTACTCAAAGAATGATCAAGCGCACGAAGAACATTTGAGAAAAGTGCTAGAATTATTGAGGAAGGAACAACTGTACGCAAAATTTTCAAAGTGTGCATTTTGGTTGGAAGAAGTTCAATTCCTCGGTCACATAGTGAACAAAGAAGGTATTCAAGTAGATCCGGCAAAGATTGAAACCGTTGAAAAGTGGGAAACCCCAAAAACTCCGAAGCATATACGCCAATTTTTAGGACTGGCTGGTTACTACAGAAGGTTCATCCAAGATTTTTCCAAAATAGCAAAACCCTTGACTGCATTAACGCATAAAGGGAAGAAATTTGAATGGAAGGATGAGCAGGAGAAAGCGTTTCAATTGTTGAAGAAAAAGTTAACTACGAAACCTATATTGTCATTGCCTGAAGGGAACGATGATTTTGTGATATATTGTGATGCCTCAAAGAAAGGCCTCAGCTGTGTATTAATGCAACGAACGAAGGTAATTGCTTATGCGTATAGACAATTGAAGATTCACGAGCAGAATTATACGACATAATATTTGGAATTGGGCGCTGTTGTTTTTGCATTAAAGACTTGGAGGCACTACTTATATGGGGTCATAAGTATTATATATACCGACCACAAAAGTCTCCAACACATATTTAATCAGAAACAACTGAACATGAGGTAGCGTAGGTGGATTTAGTTATTGAATGATTACGATTTCGAGATTCGTTACCACCCGGGGAAGGCGAATGTGGTAGCCTATGCTTTGAGTAGAAAGGACAGAGAACCTATACGGATAAAAGCTATAAATATAATTATTCGTACTAACCTTACTATTCAAATAAAGGAGGCGCAACAGGGAGTTTTAAAAGAAAGAAATTTGAAGAATGAAATACCAAAAGGATCGGAGAAACATCTTAATATTCGGGAAGACGGAACCCGGTATAGGGATGAAAGATTTGGGTACCAAAGTTTAGAGATGTAAGAGAAATGGTACTTAGGGAAGCACATAAAACCAGATACTCAATACATCCCGGAGCGGGAAAGATGTACAAAGATCTCAAGATACACTTTTGGTGGCCGGGTATGAAAGCCGATATTGCTAGATACGTAGGAGAATGTTTGATGTGTTCTAAGGTCAAAGCTGAACATCAGAAACCATTAGGTCTACTTCAACAACCTGAAATCCCGGAATGGAAATGGGAAAACATTACCATGGATTTCATTACTAAATTGCCAAGGACTGCAAGTGGTTATTTTGACGACCCAGAAATTTCTGACCAAATTTAAACTGAATCTTTATATGAAATCGACACGATAAGCAAAGTCTGATAGATTGAGTCTCAAAAAATATTGAACTGTTATATTGACCATCGACCATTCCTGACGAATCACGAACAACTATTTGAAATAGTTATCTATATATATTAAATATATAAATATATATATAAATTGATATATAATATTAAGATTTAACTGTTAGAAATAAATATGTACATAAATAAAAGAAATGATAAAATTTATTAAAAATCTATATATATATATATATATATATATATATATATATATATATATATATATATATATATATATATATATATATATATATATATATATATGAAAAGTATATTGATTATATATATATACATATATGATTTAGAATTTATTTAATAAACGCTCGTAGCACTCGTTTGTCATCTTGATAGTTATTAAGCAAGTTAAAAATGAACTTATGTGATTTAAAAATAAACGGTGACCCAGAAATGAGTTATATAAATTTTAGGCTTATTAATAATATATTTAGGAACTACTTGTTGAATTTTAAAACTTTTTAGATTTATTTAGGGTTGGGAGTGAATAATTAATGTAATTTTTATTTAATAGTTAATGACCGAATTTTATACCATAATGACCAGAATAAATAAATGAACTTAATTTAAAAATTTGGAATTTTTAGGAAGACTTTTAGACTTTAACTGTTTAGCAATGAACCGCGATATAACACTCCGTAATTTGATAATAAGCCAAAGTTATGGCTGCTATACTATTGTTGATATTTATTAACCGTTGTTTTCAACTTTTCCATATGTGATTATTATTAATATATTATTAGTATTAATTAATAAGATTAGATTGTATTAATGCATATATACACATACACATAGGCAGATAGATAGATAGCAAGCATGTCACCAACCCACCACCTCATGATACTACAATCCATCAAAATTTAGATTATTATTATATTATTATTTAATTTATTAATTCACCCGTGAATGAATTGAAGAATCCTCATTATTAAAAGATGTTACTGTTATTTGTACTACCATATCTCTTTTAGATTATGAGATTTCAATTAACACTTTAAAATATTGTTTTCTTTGTTGATTACTACTAGTTGGTTATCCATCTAATCATCAAAACACATCACCATTCTAACTATCCTTCTACCTCTTCCCTCTTCACACTCTTACAAAATTTATTCACCACTTCCATCCATCGAGCAACCATCATCGGATCACCTTCAAACCGGTTCACCATGTCGATCAACCACCTTCTTCCTGTTTCATTCTTCGGTTACCAATCCAACCTGAACCACTCTTGATTACTACTGCAACTAGTCGAAAACCTCACACCTACTTCATTAAATCACCACTTTTCATTTTCTTGCTACTAGATGATCACCATCCCATTTCCATCTATGTTCTCCTCTCTTTTTATTAAATTTGAATCGCTACCATCATAAAAGAAAACCGAGAACCACCATAACTCACCACAACCGACATCACTTGCTCGATTTTATTTTCTGCTTTGCTTTGATAACAAAACTACCACTACATCACTCTTATGAACCTAATAGATTATCACTTTATCACCAATATTATCCATACGAGCCACCGAGACTTTCACCATGCCTCCATCACCTCCGCCATGTTACAATCACCCCGCCAACTGCTACAGCAATTTCTGCCATTTGGTTTCTATCACATCACTCAACCACCACAACAACCATCCTCATTAAGCTCCAGTTACACTCTTTAATTGTTACTTCTACCTCTGTTTTGTTTTCTGTTTTAAAACTGTCATCAAGAACCACCCAAAACGCCATAAATTTACTTTTCACTGAAGTATAGCTGCTATTGCATATTTCTGTTTTAATCGAGCAAAAACCACTTTTTAGATACCATGTGATCTAATATGGAATTGTTATTTACTTTCCCAACCGCCGGTCCAACTTGTTTAAATATTGGTGGACCTCACAAAATGCCTTTAATTATATATATGGTAAGAGGTGACGTACATGGACATAACACTCCTCTAGTGCATTCCAACGTGTACTAGTGAACACATTAAGGTGAGATTAGCGGTAACAATTTACACAGGCCCAACAAATTTATATATGCTCCGTATACGAAGAGTTAAAGGCCCATCAGAGATCATTTTAGGCCCAAGCATTTGTTTCTAGCCTTATGTCGAGCTGTTTGATTAAGCTGCTTCATTGTTTCGTGTATTATTTAAAAAAAAAAAAACCATGATGGAATAGAGATAAAGATGATGATGATATAATACATGAAATTATAGTGAATAGACTATGATGATTATGAATTATGGAGATGATGATGAACGGTAATATGAACGAGATAATGATGGTGGAGAATGATGGTAATGGTGATGCAAAGTGATGAAGATGATAATGAAAATCATGATGTTAAAATAGAAGAGAATAACACGATGATGATTATTATCGTGATTGTATAAGACGAATGTATGATGACGATGGAAATATACGGGTTAAATAATTAACAACGCAAGTTATAGTCAGAAAGTATTACGCAGCATAATGGTTTGGTTGTGAGTCGGGTTAGCGAGAGGTCTCGTGTTCGAGTCCGGGCAATGACGTCTCTTTTAAGTGCTTATTTCTTCAAAGGTTGTATTTTATAATTATTTTTATCATTATTATTATTATTATTATTATTATTATTATTATTATTAGTATTATTATTGTTTCTAACATAAATATTATTATTTTTAACATTTTTATTATTATTATCATTTTTAATTATTACTAGTATCATGATTATTATTATAAAAACTATATTATTATTATTATTATTATCAATATTACCAATATTAATAGTTGTACTATTATTATTATTATTATTATTATTATTATTATTATTATTATTATTATTATTATTATTATTATTATTAATATTATCATTATTATAAAATTTTTATGAATATATATAGATATTAATATGATTATGTATGAAAATATTAATTTTAATACTTACAAATAAAACATTAATATATTATAATACTATATATTATATTTATTATAATAATTATAAACAACTATTTAACAAGTATGTGATATGTTAAAAATAATACTTATCATGGTAACTAAATAATAAATATTACTTATTTAAAATATATATAAAAATAAATATACTTAAATTATTTTTTTTTGTTATAACCTAAAATTTACTTGTTCGATTATGATTATATGTTTTAATATATATATATATAACTGATATAGGTTCGTGAATCCGAGGTCAACCTTGCATTGTTAAATTTCCGTCGTAGGCATATTGTTGCTACAAAATATCGTACTGTGAGTTTCATTACTCCCTTTTTAAATGCTTTTGCAATATATATTTTTGGGACTGAGAATACATGCGCTGCTTTTATAAATGTTTGACAAAATAGACACAAGTACTTAAAACTACATTCTATGGTTGAATTATTAAACCGAATATGCCCCTTTTTAGTCTGGTAATCTAAGAATTAGGGAACAGACACCCTAATTGACGTGAATCCTAAAGATAGATCTATTGGGCCCAACAAGCCCCATCCAAAGTACCGAATGCTTTAGTACTTCAAATTTATCATGTCCGAAGGGAGTCCCGAAATGATGGGGATATTCTATATGCATCTTGTTAAGGTCAGTTACCAGGTGTTCAATCCATATGAATGATTTTTGTCTCTATGCATGGGACGTATGTTTATGCGAAATGGAAATGAAAATCTTGTGGTCTATTAAAATGATGAAAATGATCGATTATGATAAACTAATGAACTCACCAACCTTTTGGTTGACACTTGAAAGCATGTTTATTCTCAGGTATTAAAGAAATCTCCCGCTGTGTATTTGCTCATTTTAGAGATATTACTTGTAGTCATTCATGACATATTTTAAAAGACGTTGCATTCGAGTCGTTGAGTTCATCAAGATTATTATTAAGTCAATTATAGTTGGATATATTATGAAATGGTATGCATGCGTCAACTTTCGATATAATGAAAGTTTGTCTTTTAAAAAACGAATGCAATGTTTGTAAAATGTATCATATAGAGGTCAAGTACCTCGCAATGTAACCAAATGTAATATATTCGTCCAGATAGATTAGGACGGGTCATGAAAGTTGGTATCAGAGCAGTGGTCTTAGCGAACCAGGTCTTGCATTAGCGTGTCTAACTGATAGTTGTTTAGATGCATTAGTGGGTCTGGACTTCGACCATGTCTGCATGTCAAAAGTTTTGCTTATCATTTAGTGTCAAAAATTATTTACTTATCATCCTTAAAGTCTAGACACGTCTTACTGCCTCTATTTCATAGACAGAGTATAGATAAATTCATATCTTAGCGTATCTGTTATTGTTACCTTTGCCTGACAGCTTTCGTAGATTCCTCCGTAACTTATGGAATTTTAATATTATATATGCATATGTAAATTATGTATTGCAGGGTACTAATCTACATCCTATAATCTATTTCTTATCGAAAATCCTTCATCTGATCGTACGAGATGAATCCCTCAACCAGTTCGAGTCCCACAGATTCCGATAGCTATTCCGATATGGATTTCCACTCGAGCTCCGAAAGCAGTGTAACTGGAATGGATCAACCAATCAGTCATCACCAATTCTGGATGAATTGGGGATGGGTTCATAGCCTACTTAATCATTGGAGGCAAGAAGAAGGTGATCCCTTCCATCCACCATATTGTCCACTTGGCAATGAACCTGAAGCACTTACCGGCGAACCTTTTCGTGATACCATTTTCTCTCTCATTCCCAGAGTATCCCGTCACGATTATATACTATCTCATATTCTAGATCTTATTCATCCACTCGTCCGAACCGACAATCATCCCAGTGTAATAGAAGAAGTCAACGAGCTTCGCGCCCTAGTTGTAGTTTTGGAAAATATGGTGCAAAACATACCAGCTTCGGCAACATCACCGGAACCAACAGTACCATCAGTAACAGCACCCGTACCATCAACAATCCATGCCTCAACATCTCATTCTGTACCTCGAGTATAATCATCGTTCTACGTATCGTTCTACATCAATTATCTTCGTTCTTCATGGCGATTATGTAATCTCTAATGTTTTAGAGATTATGTATTCTAGATCTAACGGTAAATCAAATGAGTTAATATTATATCTACTCATTAAATCCATGATTACATCTGAAGAAAATATATATGTATATATATTTTCATAAAGATTGTAATTGAAAATTCTTTTGTACAAACTGTTAATGGTGAAAATATTTTAACGGGTAGGTAATACCCGAGGAATATTTAGATTTCACATTAATAAGATACATTGTACATTCTTCGAATCTAATTCAACAGTCATTTACTATCCTACTTACATCCACCAATATACGTATTCGTTCACCACAGAATAACCATTTTCATCCAATTTCATATTTGGATTTTGATTTATCAGAATCCAACAAGTGGCATAATGAAGAAAACATTGGACAAATAAAATTTGTTAGAAACAGACAAATTAACTATGAGAAATTTTGTTAAGAATCCACACTAACAAAATCCTAGCTAACTGTTCCTACCTAACTGTTAATTTCGTATTACATTTTATTTATCGCAATTTAATTATCGCAATTTATTTATCACAATTTAAATTCTCGCAATTTTATTGATCGTCATTTAATTTTTGTTATTTATTTTACGCACTTTAAATATCGGGATACGTATACAAGGTTTTGACATATCATATCGACGCATCTATATATATTATTTGGAATAACTATAGACACTCTATATGCAGTAATGATTGAGTTCTCTATACAGGGTTGAGGTTGATTCTACAATAATATATATACTTTGAGTTGTGATCGAGTCTGAGACATGTACACGGGTCACGATACTTATTAATTAATTCGAATATTATATATTAAACTATATATGAATTGCTAAATGTGGACTATCAACTGAGGACTACCAACAGTAGACAATTAAAATGAATTAAAATATTGATTATAACATATGAAACTAAACAATTCTTCAAGTTTGCTACTTGATTTCATCTTAAACCTCATTTGTATCTTGACAATTTCAAACTGCGTTCAAACCTTTCATGATTCTTGAAAACACCTCACTCGAGAGAATGAATCAACTGCATCTCATCTACGGAAAGAAAGATTTATGCATATAGTTATGCACCTGAAAACACTCGAAACCTGAATAGACGTTTAACACGTATCTGTGCTAGCTCCTTTGGCGTTGTTATTACCGAAAATAACTTTGCAATCCTTTTCCAAATTAGACAATTTTGTCACAGCTCCAGTAAATCAACTTCGACTTTCATTTGAATCAGCCTTATTATAACTTTGATATATACGTTGCCCTATCGCCATCGTTACCGGAGAACCGTTTATATTCCACCACATTAGCAGTAAACTTACCAGCAACTTCATTACTCATTCGCTCAAGTTTTTCCGAAAAACCATTATATTATCCATTAACACCTTATCATATGCTCATCCACATCTTATAACGAGAATTACCATACCAATTACCGGGAATTAGCAATCAGTATTTTAAACCTCGCAATGTTTCTACATCAACAGTTATATAACATCTATCTCTTAGAATTATGATCTACCATTCTGTAATTCTAAAAAGGTACCCAGTCTATGAATCAATACTCTGAATATTGAAAAAGCTGATGAAGCAGCGAAAATTGAAGACTGCCTTAACAGTCAAAAGTTTGATGATAAAGAATGGAGTGTTGGAAATGCTCAATAGAAAATTAGTACCAAAAAGCGGATTATGTGAAATTATGAAGGAGACTGTGGATAAATCACAAGTACTAAACTTGTACATAAAGAATCATAATGATTATGTTTCTGATGAAATCTTTAGCGATTACCTTGCGCCTTAATCATTCTAAATCATTGTGAATGAATTTCTTCATCACAATGTGATTTTAAAATTCTAAGATATCATCGTATCTTTCATTGTAAATATCCTCAATATTTCTTAAGATATCTTCATAAATATTCTCGTCCGATATTAATTATCTCCCCGCACTATCTGTGTTATTTCATAAAAGAAAATTATTTTAGTTTCTAAATTCTGAAATATTCGAATTTAAAGTATGAATGTTCTTGAAGTAGTGTTGGAAATTGATGCATGAGTTAGTATAATATAATGACACTTGATCAACATGATTATATTACAGTAAGTCATGTTGAGTTTCTAATGGAACGTGATGATTCACAGATCATAACATCATCATGTGCCATGTTACACGATTCTTACATTCTATCTAATCTCCAAACATATCGAGAACATATCTTCCTGATAGTTCTATCTTTTCTCTTGAATTCTGGTAATTTAAACCATCAAGATCGTGCTATTACAATATCTCTCTTGGAACATTAGTCATGTTCATTCGAAACTTCATATCTACGAATTCTGGATCATTATTCGCTTGACTTAAAGTTGGGAAAAAGAAAACAAAAGTATGAATTAAGAAAGAAGGTATAGAAGATAGGAGTGTGGAAATAAGGAAACGAAGAGGGTAGATTTATAGTGGAATATCAGACAGAGTAACCGAGGCAGATCACATAATTTAATTATAGAGATCTTAATTTTCTTATTCGCTGAAGAATCAAATCTTTTAGATTTCGAAGATTTTCTTTAAATCCATTAAATTCCGAAAACCAACCATGACTATGTCACTGCTTAAGACGAACCTGCATTTACTCATTTCACTCTTTTGTGATAACTTCACTCATACGCTTCGAATAATCAAATTGTTTTATCCATATTACTCAATGATGATAAAACTCTATCTTATCAACTCATATTAGTCACGAAAATATTTTTATTGTTAGCCATGACCACCTCACTCAAATTTTGGGACGAAATTTCTTTAGCGGGTAGGTACTGTGATGACCCGGAAATTTCCGACCAAATTTAAACTTAATCTTTATATGAAATTGACACGATAAGCAAAGTCTGATAGATTGAGTCTCAAAAAATATTGAACTGTTATATTGACCATCGACGATTCCCGACGAATCACAAACAACTATTTGAAATAGTTATCTATATATATTAAATATATAAATATATATATATATATATATATATATATATATATATATATATATATATATATATATATATATATATATATATAAATTGATATATAATATTAAGATTTAACTGTTAGAAATAAATAAAATAAATAAAAGAAATGATAAAATTTATTATAAATCTATATATATATGAAAAGTATATTGATTATATATATACATATATCATTTAGAATTTATTTAATAAACGCTCGTAGCACTCGTTTGTCATCTTGATAGTTATTAAGCAAGTTAAAAACGAACTTATGTGATTTAAAAATAAGCCGTGACCCGGAAATGAGTTATATAAATTTTTGACTTATTAATAATATATTTAGGAACTACTTGTTGAATTTTAAAACTTTTTAGATTTTACTTAGGGTTGGGAGTGAATAATTAATGTAATTTTTATTTAATAGTTAATGACCGAATTTTATACCATAATGACCAAAATAAATAAATGAACTTGATTTAAAAATTTGGAATTTTTAGAAAGACTTTTAGACGTTAACTGTTTAGCAATGAACCACGATATAACACTCCGTAATTTGATAATAAGCCAAAGTTATGGCTGCTATACTATTGCTGATATTTGTTAACCGTTGTTTTCAACTTTTCCATATGTGATTATTATTAATATATTATTAGTATTAATTAATAAGATTAGATTGTATTAATGCATATATATACATATACATAGGCAGATAGATAGATAGCAAGCATGTCACCAACCCACCACCTCATGATACTACAATCCATCAAACTTTAGATTATTATTATATTATTATTTAATTTATTAATTCACCCGTGAATGAATTGAAGAATCCTCATTATTAAAAGATGTCACTATTATTTGTACTACCATATCTCTTTTAGATTATGAGTTTTCAATTACCACTTTAAAATTTTGTTTTCTTTGTTGATTACTAACAGTTGGTTATCCATCTAATCATCAAAACACATCACCATTCTAACTATCTTTCTACCTCTTCCCTCTTCACACTCTTACAAAATTCATTCACCACTTCCATCCATCGAGCAACCATCATCGGATCACCTTCAAACCGGTTCACCATGTCGATCAACCACCTTCTTCCTGTTTCATTCTTCGATTACCAATCCAACCCGAACCACTCTTGATTACTACTGCAACTAGTCGACAACCTCACACCCACTTCATTAAATCACCACTTTTCATTTTCTTGCTACTAGATGATCACCATCCCATTTCCATCTATGTTCTCCTCTCTTTCTATTAAATTTGAATCGCTACCATCATATAAAAAAAATACCGAGAACCACCATAACTCACCACAACCGACATCACTTGCTCGATTTTATTTTCTGTTTTGCTTGGATAACAAAACTACCACTACATCACTCTTATGAACCCAATAGATTATCACTTTATCACCAATATTATCCATTCGAGCCACCGAGACTTTCACCATGCCTCCATCACCTCCACCATGTTACAATCACCCCTCCAACTGCTACAGCAGTTTCTGCCATTTGGTTTCTGTCACATCACTCAACCACCACAACAAACATGCTCATTAAGCTCCAGTTACACTCTTTAATTGTTACTGCTACCGCTGTTTTGTTTTCTGTTTTAAAACCGTCATCAAGAACCACCTAAAACGCCATAAATTTACTTTTCACTGAAGTATTGCTGCTATTGCATATTTCTGTTTTAATCGAGCAAAAACCACTTTTTAGATACCATGTGATCTAATTTGGAATTGTTATTTACGTTCCCAACAGCCGGTCCAACTTGTTTTAATATTGGTGGACCTCACAAAATGCCTTTAATTATATATATAGTAAGAGGTGATGTACATGGACATAACACTCCTCTAGTGCATTCCAATGTGTACTAGTGAACACATTGAGGTGAGATTAGCGGTAACAATTTACACAGGCCTAACAAATTTATATATGCTCCGTATACGAAGAGTTAAAGGCCCATCAGAGCTCATTTTAGGCCCAAGCATTTGTTTCTAGCCTTATGTCAAGCTGTTTGATTAAGCTGCTTCATTGTTTCGTTTTTTTAAAAAAAAAAAACCATGATGGAATAGAGATAAAGATGATGATGATAAAATACATGAAATTATAGTTGATAGATTATGATGATTATGAATTATGGAGATGATAATGAACGGTAATATGAATGAGATAATGATGGTGGAGAATGATGGTAATGGTGATGCCAAGTGATGAAGATGATAATGATAATCATGATGTTAAAACAAAAGAGAATAACACGATGATGATTATTATCGTGATTGTATAAGACGAATGTATGATGACGATGGAAATATACGGGTTAAATAATTAAAAACGCAAGTTATAGTCAGAAAGTATTAGGGAGCATAATGGTTTGGGTGTGAGTCGGGTTAGCGAGAGGTCTCGTGTTCGAGTCCGGGCAATGGCGTCTCTTTTAAGTGCTTATTTCTTCAAAGGTTGTATTTTATAATTATTTTTATCATTATTATTATTATTATTATTATTATTATTATTATTATTATTATTATTATTATTATTATTATTATTATTATTATTATTATTATTATTATTATTATTATTATTATTATTATTATTATTGTTTCTAACATAAATATAATTATTTTTAACATTTTTATTATTATTATTATCATTTTTAATTATTACTAGTATCATGATTATTATTATAAAAACTATATTATTATTATTATTATTATTATCAATATCACCAATATTAATAGTTGTACTATTATTATTATTATTATTATTATTATTATTATTATTATTATTATTATTATTATTATTATTATTATTATTAATATTATCATTATTATAAAATTTTTATGAATATATATAGATATTAATATGATTATGTATGAAAATATTAATTTTAATACTTACAAATAAAACATTAATATATTATAATACTATATATTATATTTATTATAATAATTATAAACAACTATTAAACAAGTATGTGATATGTTAAAAATAATACTTATCATGGTAACTAAATAATAAATATTACTTATTTAAAATATATAGAAAAGTAAATATACTTAATTTTTTTTTTTGATATAACCTAAAATTTACTTGTTCGATTACGATTATATATTTTAATTAATATATATATATATATATATATATATATATATATATATATATATATATATATATATATATATATATATATATATATATATATATATATAACTGATATAGGTTCGTGAATTCGAGGTCAACCTTGCATTGTTAAATTTCCGTCGTAGGCATATTGTTGCTACAAAATATCGTACTGTGAGTTTCATTACTCCCTTTTTAAATGCTTTTGTAATATATATTTTTGGGACTGAGAATACATGCGCTGCTTTTATAAATGTTTGACGAAATAGACACAAGTACTTAAAACTACATTCTATGGTTGAATTATTAAACCGAATATGCCCCTTTTTAGTCTGGTAATCTAAGAATTAGGGAACAGACACCCTAATTGACGCGAATTCTAAAGATAGATCTATTGGGCCCAACAAGCCCCATCCAAAGTACCGGATGCTTTAGTACTTCGAATTTATCATGTCCGAAGGGAGTCCTGGAATGATGGGGATATTCTATATGCATCTTGTTAAGGTCGGTTACCAGGTGTTCAATCCATATGAATGATTTTTGTCTCTATGCATGGGACGTATATTTATGAGAAATGGAAATGAAAATCTTGTGGTCTATTAAAATGATGAAAATGATCGATTATGATAAAATAATGAACTCACCAACCTTTTGGTTGACACTTGAAAGCATGTTTATTCTCAGGTATTAAAGAAATCTTCCGCTGTGCATTTGCTCATTTTAGAGATATTACTTGGAGTCATTCATGACATATTTCAAAAGACGTTGCATTCGAGTCGTTGAGTTCATCAAGATTATTATTAAGTCAATTATAGTTGGATATATTATGAAATGGTATGCATGCGTCAACTTTCGATGTAATGAAAGTTTGTCTTTTAAAAAACGAATGCAATGTTTGTAAAATGATTCATATAGAGATCAAGCACCTCGCAATGTAACCAAATGTAATGTATTCGTCCGGATGGATTAGGACGGGTCATGAAAGTTATGATACTATTTGAGTAATAGTCGATCGTCTTTACTTTTTTCAGCACACTTTCTGCCAATGAGAGAAGATGATAAAATGGAAAAATTGGCACGTTTATACTTGAAGGAAGTTGTCTCCAGACATGGAATACCAGTCTCTATTATCTCTGATAGGGATGGCAGATTTGTTTCAAGATTTTGGCAGACATTACATCAAGCATTGGGAACTCGTCTAGACATGAGTACTGCCTATCATCCACAAACTGATGGGCAAAGTGAAAGGACGATACATACCCTTGAAGACATGCTACGAGCATGTGTTATTGATTTCGGAAACAGTTGGGATTGACATCTACCATTAGCAGAATTTTCTTACAACAACAGTTACCATTCGAGTATTGAGATGGCGCCGTTTGAAGCACTTTATGGTAGAAAGTGCATGTCTCTGATTTGTTAGAGTGAAGTCGGAGATAGACAAATTACGGGTCCGGATAAAATCCAAGAAACTACCGAGAAAATCATTCAAATTAAACAAGGATTGAAAACCGCCCAAAGTTGACAAAAGAGCTACGCAGATAGTAAAAGAAAAGATATAGAATTTGAAATTGGTGACATGGTCATGCTTAAGGTTTCACCTTGGAAAGGCGTTGTTCGATTTGGTAAACGGGGGAAACTAAATCCAAGGTACATTGGACCATTCAAGATTATAAATCGTATCGGACCAGTAGCCTACCGACTTGAATTACCTCAACAACTCGCCGGTGTACATGATACTTTTCACGTATCGAATCTGAAGAAATGCTTAGCTAAAGAAGATCTCACTATTTCTTTAGACGAAATCCAAATTAATGAAAAACTTCAATTCATTGAAGAACCAGTCGAGATAATGGATCGTGAGGATAAAGGACTTAAGCAAAACAAAATACCAATCGTTAAGGTTTGATGGAATGCTTGTAGAGGACCCGAGTTCACCTGGGTGTAGTGACCCGAACTTTTCCATGTTTATATATATTAATTGAGATTGATATTTACATGACTAAATGTTTCCAACGTGTTAAGCAATCAAACTTGTTAAGACTTGATTAAATGAAATAAGTTTCATATAGACAATTGATCACCCAAGTTGACCGGCGATTCACGAACGTTACAAAATTGTAAAAACTACATGTTGTGGTATATATAGACATATATATATGGTTGACATAAGATTATGATGAGTAAGTATCTCACTAAGTATATTAACAATGTGTGATATACATAAGAAATGAGATTACTAAGTTAAGAAACTCGAAATGATATATATAACGATTATCGTTATGATAACGTCTACTAAATACATATGTATCATATTAAGATATTGATACAATATATTTAACATGATAAAATGATATTTAAATATATCATTAAGTATGTTAACAATGAACTACATATGTAAAAACAAGACTACTAACTCAAGAATTACGAAACGAGACTTATATGTAACGATTATCGTTGTAATGATATTTTAATGTATATATCATATTAAGAGATATTCATACATCATAATATCATGATAATATAATAATTTAACATCTCATTTGATATAATAAACATTGGGTTAACAACATTAATTGAGATCATTAACTTAAAGGTTTCAAAACAACACTTACATGTAACGACTAACGAAGACTTAACGACTCCATTAGAATGTATATACATGTTGTGTTTTGATATGTATTCTTACACTTTTGAAAGACTTCAAGACATATATCAAAGTACTTCTACTTAACAAAAATGCTTACAATTACATCCTCGTTCAGTTTCATCAACAATTCTACTTGTATGCACCCGTATTCGTACTCGTACAATACACAGCTTTTAGATGTATGTAATATTGGTATATACACTCCAATGATTAGCTCTTGGCAGCCCATCTGAGTCACCTAAAACATGTGGGAACCATCATTTGGCAACTAGCATGAAATATCTCATAAAATTACAAAAATATGAGTAATCATTCATGACTTATTTACATGAAAACAAAATTACATATCCTTTATATCTAATCCATATACCAACGACCAAAAACACCTACAAACACTTTCATTCTTCAATTTTCTTCATCTAATTTATCTCTCTCAAGTTCCATCTTCAAGTTCTAAGTGTTCTTCATAAATTCCATAAGTATAGTTTCATAAAAATCAAGAATACTTCTAAGTTTGCAAGTCTACTTCCAAGCTTTCTAATCCATTCCAAGTAATCATCTAAGATTAAGGAACCTTTGTTATTTACAGTAAGTTATCTTTCTAATCAAGATAATATTCATATTCAAACTTTGATTCAATTTCTACAACTATAACAATCTTATTTCGAGTGAAAATCTTACTTGAACTGTTTTCGTGTCATGATTCTGCTTCAAGAACTTTCAAGCCATCCAAGGATCCTTTGAAGCTAGATCCATTTTTCTCATTTCTAGTAGTGTTACCCAGAAAACTTGAGGTAGTAATGATGTTCATAACATTATTCGATTCATACATATAAAGCTATCTTATTCGAAGGTTTAAACTTGTAATAACTAGAACATAGTTTAGTTAATTCTAAACTTGTTCGCAAACAAAAGTTAATCCTTCTAACTTGGCTTTTAAAATCATCTAAACACATGTTCTATATCTATATGATATGCTAACTTAATGATTTAAAACCTGAAAACACGATTAACACCATAAAATCGGATATACGCCGTCGTAGTGAAACCGGGGGCTGTTTTGGTTTGGATAATTAAAAACTATGATAAACTTTAATTTAAAAGTTGTTCTTCTGGGAAAATGATTTTTCATATGAACATGAAACTATATCCAAA
Organism: Rutidosis leptorrhynchoides; assembly: GCF_046630445.1. NCBI lineage: Eukaryota > Viridiplantae > Streptophyta > Magnoliopsida > Asterales > Asteraceae > Rutidosis > Rutidosis leptorrhynchoides. The sequence goes on from NC_092339.1 coordinate 366,204,188, forward strand.
AATCTTGGTTAAACTCAAAGTGAAAGTATGTTTTTCAAAATGGTCATCAAGATGTCGTTCTTTCGACGGAAATGACTACCTCTTTAGTAATTGACATGTAACTTAAATTTCCGACTATAAACCTATACTTTTTCTGTTTGGATTCTTAAATTAGAGTTCAATATGAAACCATAGGAATTTGATTCACTCAAAATGAATTTAAAATGAAGAAGTTATGGGTAAAACAAGATTGGATATTTTTGATCTTTTTAGCTACGGGAAATGTTTAATAAATCTATACGAATCATATCATAGCTAACTTATATTGTATTATACATGTATTCTAATATATTATGTAATCTTGGGATACCATAGACACGTATGCAAAATGTTTTGACATATCATATCGACCCATGTATATATATTATTTGGAACAACCATAGACACTCTATATGCAGTAATGTTGGAGTTAGCTATACAGGGTTGAGGTTGATTCCAAAAATATATATACTTTGAGTTGTGATCTAGCCTGAGACGTGTATACACTGGGTTGTGGATTGATTCAAGATAATATATATCGATTTATTTCTGTACATCTAACTGTGGACAACTAGTTGTAGGTTACTAACGAGGACAGCTGACTTAATACACTCAAATCTTTAAAACATAATAAAAATGGTTGTAATTATATTTTGATCATACTTTGATATATATGTACATATTTGTATAGCTTCGTGAATCGATCCGTGGCCAAGTCTTATTTTCGAGGAAGGAAATATCTGTGAAAGTGAGTTATAGTCCCACTTTTAAAATCTAATATTTTTGGGATGAGAATACATGCAGGTTTTATAAATGATTTACAAAATAGGCACAAGTACGTGAAACTACATTCTATGGTTGAATTATCGAAATCGAATATGCCCATTTTTATTAAGTCTAGTAATCTAAGAATTAGGGAACAGACACCCTAATTGACGCGAATCCTAAAGATAGATCTATTGGGCCTAACAAACCCCATCCAAAGTACCGGATGCTTTAGTACTTTGAAATTTATATCATATCCGAAGGGTGTCCCGGAATGATGGGGATATTCTTATATATGCATCTTGTTAATGTCGGTTACCAGGTGTTCACCATATGAATGATTTTTATCTCTATGTATGGGATGTGTATTGAAATATGAAATCTTGTGGTCTATTGTTACGATTTGATATATATAGGTTAAACCTATAACTCACCAACATTTTTGTTGACGTTTAAAGCATGTTTATTCTCAGGTGAATACTAAGAGCTTCCGCTGTTGCATACTAAAATAAGGACAAGATTTGGAGTCCATGTTTGTATGATATTGTGTAAAAACTGCATTCAAGAAACATATGTCAATGTAATATATTTCTATTGTAAACCATTATGTAATGGTCGTGTGTAAACAGTATATTTTAGATTATCATTATTTGATAATCTACTTAATGTTTTTAAAACCTTTATTGATAAAATAAAAGTTATGGTTGTTTTAAAAATGAATGCAGTCTTTGAAAAACGTCTCATATAGAGGTCAAAACCTCGCAACGAAAACAATTAATATGGAACGTTTATAATCAATATGAACGGGACATTTCACTAGGAGCGTGAAGATCAAATGAAGCTGAAATACCCGCATCTATTTCCAGAAGATGCGTCAACACCTCCAACTGCTTAAAAATTTTGGGACGAAATTTATTTAACGGGTAGGTACTGTAGTGACCCGAACTTTTCCATGTTTATATATATTAAATGAAGTTGATATTTACATGATTAAATGTTTCCAACATATGAAGCAATCAAACTTGTTAAGACTTGATTAATTGAAATAGGTTTCATGTAGACAATTGACCACCCAAGTTGACCGGCGATTCATGAACGTTAAAACTTTTAAAAACTATATGATGATATATATATGGATATGTATATAACTAACATGATAATATGAAAAGTAAGTATCTCACTAGGTATATTAACAATGAGTTATATACATAAAATGAGACTATTGAATTATGAAACTCGAAACGATATATATAACGATTATTGTTATAGCAACGCCTTACTAAATGCATATGTATCATATTATGATATATCCATTGCTGGTGATTTGTGTCACCAATATGATTTAAGTGTAATGAGATTAATTTGTTAACCAAAATAACCTTGATAAATATCGAACAAGTTTGGGAAAGTGTGGAGTGCACACTTGTTTGAACTTATCTTGATTATGACGGGGGTTCGGGGGCAGCGCCCCTGATAGCGGGGTCCAAGGGGTGGCAACCCCTGGCAGGGTCCAAGGGGCAAAGCCCCTGGCTGGGTCAGCTCGAATTTTTTTTGTTTGGGTTAATATCGCTTTATTAAAAATGTGTTAAAATTTGATTTAAAGCTTTCAACAACATTAAATGAGATCGTTAACTTAAAGCTTTCAAAAACAACACTTACATGTAACGACTAACGATGACTTAACGACTCAATTAAAATGAATATACATGTAGCGTATTAAGATGTATTAGTACACTTTTGAAAGACTTCAAGACACATATCAAAGTAAATCTACTTAGCAAAAATGCTTACAATTACATTTCCATTCATTTTCATCAACAATTCTACTCGTAGTTATTCAGTATTCGTATCCGTATTATACATAGCTTCTAGACGTACTTACTATGAGTATATACCAATAGGAACTAGCATGGGATTCCAATCTTGATTATGTCATGCATGACTAATCAAATTTAACTTCTACCATGAACTAGTCAACTAACTAGACCTCCTTTTAACCCCACTCACCACTCATCATTCACCACTCACCAATCAATCCATTTCACTTTCAATTCTCTTTCTAATTCTCTCTCAACACCTACACACACTTATGAACGAATTTTTCCAGTAAACTAATCATCATCTTCATCAAAAATTACTTCAAGAATCAAGCTATAATCATCATAGGAAGAACACTTCAAGAACACTTCAAAAATCCTTTCAAGTTTACTAGTTTACTTCCAAGCTTTCTAATCCATTCCAAGTAATCATCTAAGATCAAGAAACCTTTGTTATTTATAGTAGGTTATCTTTCTTATTCAAGGTAATATTCATATTCAAACTTTAATTCGATTTCTATAACTATAAACTATCTTAATTCAAGTAAAAATCTTACTTAAACTTGTTTTTGTGTCATGATCCTACTTCAAGAACTTTCAAGCCATCCAAGATCCTTTGAAGCTAGATCATTTCTTATCACTTCCAGTAGGTTTACCTACTAAACTTGAGGTAGTAATGATGTTCATAACATCATTCAATTCATATATATATAACTATCTTATTCGAAGATTTAAACTTGTAATCACTAGAGCATAGTTTAGTATATTCTAAACTTGTTCACAAACAAAGTTAATCCTTCTAACTTTACTTTTAAAATCAACTAAACACATGTTCTATATCTATATGATATTCTAACTTAATGATTTAAAACCTGGAAACACGAAGAACACCGTAAAATCAGATATACGCCGTCGTAGTAAAACTGGGGGCTGTTTTGGTTTGGATAATTTAAAACTATGATAAACTTTGATTTAAAAGGTATTCTTCTGGGAAAATGAAGACGCAAATGACCAAAAAGCTCAAAAGTACAAAATACAATCAAAGTGGTTCCAATTATTGATAAGAAACGTCTCAAAATTACAAGAATACAAGACGCAAAATGCAAAGTACAAGATATTAAATTATACGCAAGGACATTCGAAAATCCGAAAACGGGACCAAAGTCAACTCTCAACGCTCGACGCAACGGACTAAAAATTACAAGTCAACTATGCACACGAATATAATATAATATTTAAATAATTCTTAAAATTATTTATATATTATATATATTATTATAAATCATCGGCAAGCAAAGAAACAAAGTCTTGTGAGCTGGAAAACGGGGCCATGCGATCGCATGGCCTGGAAAACAAAAAGCCATGCGATCGCATGGCAGTAGGTGACAGCCCACATTGCTATAAATTCGCGTGTTTTGGTTCAATATCCAACATCTTTTTCTCTTCTTCCTTCATACGTAAATATATATATATATATATATATATATATATATATATATATATATATATATATATATATATATATATATATATATATATATATATATATATATATATATATATATATATATTATATTTTAATTTTAATTTTAAATTCTAATAATAAGGGTATGATAGCGAATGTTGTAAGGGTGTAAGTCAAAATTCTGTCCGTGTAACGCTACGCTATTTTTAATCACTGTAAGTTATGGTTAATGTTATTTTTAAATTAATGTCTCGTAGCTAAGTTATTATTATGCTTATTTAATGCCGAAGTAATCATGATGTTGGGCTGAATATTAAAATTGGGTAATTGGGCTTTGTACCATAATTGGGGTTTGGATAAAAGAACGACACTTGTGGAAATTAGACTATGGGCTATTAATGGGTTTTATATTAACTAAACGATACCTCGTTAAATTAATATATAGACTTGTAATTTGACGTATTTATATATAACCACATACGCTTGACTGGGTACGGTGGGCAGGATATCTATAAATACCAATAATTGTTCATTTTACCGGACACGGAACTGGATTAATAGTTAATAGACTTGTTGAAATAGGGGTGGATTACATTCAAGGGTAATTGGTGTAATTGTTAACAAAGTAGTAAAACCTTGGTTTATACGCAGTCGATAACCTGGTGTATTCATTAAACAAAGTATTAAAACCTTGTTACAATTCGAATCCCCAATTAGTTGGAATATTTGACTTCGGGAATAAGAATAATTTGACTAAGACTTTCGTACTTTATATTTATGACTGATGGACTATTATGGACAAATCTGTATGGACATATCTAATAATCCAGGACAAAGGACAATTAACCCATGGGAATAAACTAAAAACAACACGTCAAACATCATGATTACGGAAGTTTAAATAAGCATAATTCCTTTATTTCATATTTAATTTCCTTTATTTTATATTTAATTGCACTTTTAATTATCGCACTTTTATTTATTGTCATTGTATTTAATTGCACTTTTAATTATAGTACTCTTTAATTGTCATACTTTTTATTTATCGCATTTTTACTTTACGCTTTAAATTAAGTTGTATTTATTTTTAGTATTTTACATTAGGTTTTAATTGCAACTAAAGTTTTAAAATCGACAAACCAGTCATTAAACGGTAAAAACCCCCTTTTATAATAATAATATTACTTATATATATATATATATATATATTTGTATTTTTATAAATTTAAAACTAATATAGCGTTAAGCTTGTTTAATTTTCCCTATGGAACGAACCGGACTTACTAAAAACTACACTACTGTACGATTAGGTACACTGCCTATAAGTGTTATAGCAAGGTTTAGGTATATCCATTCTATAAATAAATAAATATCTTGTGTAAAATTGTATCGTATTTAATAGTATTTCCTTGTAAAATTAATACTATTTCCTAGTACACCTTGCACACATCAAGTATTTTTGGCGCCGCTGCCGGGGAACGCTAAAAACGCCGGAACCGCAACGCTATAAAAAAAGATTTTTATTAATTTTTAGTTTACTTTTATAAAAATACATTTTTGTAAAAATACGTTTTAAAAAAAACACAAAACAACAAAAAGAAAAAAAAAACAAAATAAATATATTTTTAATAGTTTGTTAAATATATATATAGTTAAAAAGTATTTTTATTTTAGTTTTTAAAAATTAAATTTGTATTTAAGTTATTTATATATTTTATATAATCTCAAAACAGAAAAAAAAAATATAAAAACTCGAGGCCCGTACTGTAGCAGCCCAACCCTGGCCCGAAATCCTTATCCATGTTATCGCATGGATTTTTAACGTGAGGACCATGCGATCGCATGGCCCTGTCAGACACGCCACAGTTGACTACCAAACAGCAATCATTACGGGGTAAATATTATTATTATTATTTACTTATAACCCTAATTAGGGTTTAGGGTTTTAATTATATAATATTTGGTATTAGTTTTAATTAATTTATATTTTAAGTTTAATAAGTTTTAATAAATTATAAAATTAATAGTTTTATAAAATAAATAATATAAAAATAATATTTTTATAAAAATTGTACTTTTTACAACTTTAAGTTTATTTTTTTTATATTTTGTACCTTTTAATCGTTTAAGCATAATATTTGTATTTTTCGCTCGTATTTAGTTTTAAGTCATAGTTTTTGCCATAGTTATTTTTATTTTTTAGCTTTTTATAATTTGCCGTAAAATTCCTTAAGTGCTTTTTCTTTATACTAAGATTTAGGTGCTTTAGAGTTTTGCGACGCCGTTTTTATATTTTTGTACCCTTTTTAAGTTAATGTCATTTGGGATATAGTTTTTCTTTTAAGCTTTAATATTTTTAGACGTAACTTTTAATTCTTAGTTTTTAATTCCTTTTTAAGTTTCGACGCGCTACTTTCTTATTTTTATTTTTTGACGCCTATTATTTTTCGACCTTTTATTTTTTTCGACGTTTTTCGACGCGCTCTTTTTCTTTCTTATTTCTCGACGCTCTAGTTTTTAGGACTTAGATTTTTTCTATTTCTTATCTAAAATTTCTTTAAATTTAAACGAAAAATTATTTTAAGTGGTTAAATTGATAGACATCAAAATTTTCTGGTTCGTAGTAATAGTTGGATTTGTACGTAGACCGGGTTATTGGAGCCAAACAGTACTCAATTATATTGAGACCAAACGAACACTGCCCCTCTGCTGCATCTTTTGGCTATTCAAAACGTGGGCAAAATCAGAAAAGTTTATTAATTGGATAACTTATATAATTTTTCTTTCTTTTTAAAAACTAATAGGATATTCAGTGAATGCACCGAGCAAAACGTTCACCACCTTTTGTACGTTCACCACCTGTAACTCGATCAAGACATCTAGCAAATATTGTCGCCGTTGATTTTTCTTTAGAATCGTCATCCAGTCGACCAAGTACTCCAATTCAAATTTTCGATAATCCATTTTTTGAACCCGACCTCACAATTGAGAATCCGGAGAATATTCAGGGACAATTCAAAGATCCTGAACCATTAATTTTTCCTCCGGAACCACCAATCATTCAAACAAAGATTGTCGAGGAACCAACCATTAAATTAGAATCCTATAGTGATTCAGATTCAACAAATTCAATCATGGAAAATCTGGAACCTTTAAGTATGGAAGACCGAATGAGAGCTAAACGCACTGGCCAAGGTCACACAATTACTCAACCAGACATTAATGCGCCAGATTATGAAATCAAAGGACAAATTCTACACATGGTAACTAATCAATGCCAATTTAGTGGTGCGCCGAAGGAAGATCCAAATGAACATCTTTGTACATTTAATAGGATCTGCACATTATTTAAAATTCGATAAGTTGAGGATGAACAGATATATCTCATGTTATTTCCCTGGACTCTAAAGGGAGAAGCCAAAGATTGGTTAGAATCGTTACCTGAAGGGGCGATTGATACATGGGATGTTTTAGTTGAAAATTTTCTTAAACAATTCTTTCCTGCATCTAAAGCCATGAGACTTCAAGGAGAAATTGTTACGTTCACACAAAAGCCAAATGAAACTCTATATGAAGCATGGACAAGATTTGGAAAGTTATTGAGAGGATGTCCGCAACATGGTTTAGACTCTTGTCAAATAGTACAAATATTCTACCAAGGATGCGAAATATTCTACCAAGGATGCGACATCACTACACGAAAATACATCGATATAGCAGCTGGTGGTTCCATTATGAAGAAAACCGCAACTGATGCTTACAAAATTATTGATAACACTGCTTCCCACTCACATGAGTGGCACCAAGAAAAAGATATGGTTAGATCATCTAAAGCAGCTAGAGCCGATTCTAGCCATGACTTTGATTCCATTTTCGCAAAGATAGATGCTGTCGAGAGACGAATGGAAAAGATGACTAAAGATATTCACTCAATACGAATTAGTTGTGAGCAGTGTGGAGGACCACATTTGACAAAAGATTGTCTCAGTATTGAACTAACAATGGAACAAAGAGAGAATGTTTCATACTGATAATGCTAAAAACGAACATATATTTCATAGCATTATTCCTCAAGAAAGACAAGCTTTTAGTTGCAATTGTTCTATTTACAAGTGATATTCATTTAAATAATAAAAGGTGAAGACAAAAGACAGATTCGACGAATTGAAGACGCAAACGACCAAAAAGCTCAAAAGTACAAAAGACAATCAAAAAGGTTCCAATTATTGATAAGAAACGTCTCGAAATTACAAGAGTACAAGATTCAAAATGCAAAGTACAAAATATAAAATTGTACGCAAGGACGTTCGAAAATCCAGAACCGGGACCAGAGTCAACTCTTAACGCTCGATGCAACGGACTAAAAATTACAAGTTAACTATGTATATAAATATAATATAATATATAATTAATTATATTAATTATATATATATTATATATATATATTATAAACCGTCGGTAAACAAAGAGCCAAACTCCTCTGAGCTGTAAAAGTAACCTTCGCGACTCGCGGAGTTTGAAGAGGATTTCACCGCGAGTCGCGGAGCCCCAAAATGAAAAACTGCCTATAAAGCCAACCGAATTCTGATCAAAATCATAATCTTTTTTCTCCTCATTCATACGATATATATATATATATATAATTTATATTTTAATTTTAATTTTAATTATAATTCTAATAATAAGGGTATGTTAGCGAATATTGTAAGGGTGTAAGTCGAAATTCTGTCCGTGTAACGCTACGCTATTTTTAATCATTGTAAGTTATGTTCAACCTTTTTACATTAATGTCTCGTAGCTAAGTTATTATTATGCTTATTTAAAACGAAGTAATCATGATGTTGGGCTAATTACTAAAATTGGGTAATTGGGCTTTGTACCATAATTGGGGTTTGGACAAAAGAACGACACTTGTGGAAATTAGACTATGGGCTATTAATGGGCTTTATATTTGTTTAACTAAATGATAGTTTGTTAATGTTAATATAAAGATTTACAATTGGGCGTCCTTATAAATTACCATATACACTCGATCGGACACGATGGGCGGGGTATTTATATGTACGAATAATTGTTCATTTAACCGGACACGGAAATGGATTAATAGTTAATAAACTTGTTGAAACAGGGGTGAATTACATTCAAGGGTAATTGGTGTAATTGTTAACAAAGTAGTAAAACCTTGGTTTACACGCAGTCGATAACCTGGTGTATTCATTAAACAAAGTATTAAAACCTTGTTACAATTCGAATCCCTAATTAGTTGGAATATTTAACTTCGGGTATAAGAATAATTTGACGAGGACACTCGCACTTTAAATATATGACTGATGGACTGTTATGGACAAAAACCAGACGGACATATTAAATAATCCAGGACAAAGGACAATTAACCCATGGGCATAAAACTAAAATCAACACGTCAAACATCATGATTACAGAAGTTTAAATAAGCATAATTCTTTTATTTCATATTTAATTTCCTTTATTTTATATTTAATTGCACTTCTAATTATCGCACTTTTATTTATTGTTATTTAATCGCACTTTTAATTATCGTACTTTTTAATTATCGCAATTTTATTTTATCGCACTTTTATTATTCGCAATTTCATTATCGTTATTTACTTTACGCTTTAATTTAAGTCTTGTATTTATTTTTAATATTTTACATTTGGTTTTAACTGCGACTAAAGTTTTAAAATCGACAAACCGGTCATTAAACGGTAAAAACCCCCCTTTATAATAATAATATTACTTATATATATGTATTTGTATTTTTATAAAAGTAAACTAATATAGCGATAAGCTTTGTTTAAAGATTTCCCTGTGGAACGAACCGGACTTACTAAAAACTACACTACTGTACGATTAGGTACACTGCCTATAAGTGTTGTACCAAGGTTTAAGTATATCCATTCTCTAAATAAATAAATATCTTGTGTAAAATTGTATCGTATTTAATAGTATTTCCTGCAAAAATTTAATAGTATTTTATACCCCTTAGCTTTGACATCAAGTATTTTTGGCGCCGCTGCCGGGGAACACTCTTAAAAGCCGGAAGCGGAACGCTAATATATAAAAAAAAAGATTTTTAGTTAACTTTTATTAAAATTCGCTTTTGTAAAAATACGTTTTGAATATTCGAAAATATAAAAAGAAAAACAAAAATTTATATATTTTTAAGAGTTTGTTAAAAGTTTTATAAGTTTCTTTATTTTTATTTTAGTTTATAAAAATATAAGTTTTATTTAAATATTTTTTATTTATATAAAAAAAAAAACGCGTAAATTTTCTGTTCCAGGGTTGAACTTTGGAACCCCGCGACTCGCGGGGTTTGATGCTTTAAATACCGCGACTCGCGGAGATAACCTGACACGCCGACAGAAGCCCTAATTCAGCATTAATTACGGTTAATTATTAATTATTATTATTATAACCCTAACTAATTATTATTATTATAATTACTTTTACTTTTTATTTAATTTATATATTTTAGTTAAATTAGTTTAATTAAATTGTAAAATTAATAGTTTTAAAAAATTAAAAAATATAAAAATAATATTTTTATAAAATTTGTACTTTTTACAACTTTTTGTATATTTTTATATTTTGTCCCTTTTTAATCGTTTTAGCGTAACTTTTGTATTTTTAGCTCATATTTAATTTTATACTTAGTTTTTGCTATAGTCATTTTTACTCCTAGATTTTTAGGCTTTGCCGTAGAATTCCTTAAGTGCTTTTTCTTTAGACTAAGATTTAGGTACTTTAGAATTTTGCGACGCCTTTTTAAGTTTTAGTTTCTTTTTAAGTTATTTCCATTTGGGATTTAGTTTTTCCTGTAAGCTTTAATATTTTTAGACGACTTTTACCTATGTATCAATTATCATTCCAATTAGTAATTTCAATTTGCGATTATAATTTTAAGTTAGTTGTAGTAATAAGGTTAGGTTAGTCAAGTATTTTTAAGTTTTTATAAGTTTCTTTTATTTTTCCGTCACCTTTTATTTTTTTCAACCATTTTTCTTTTTCAATTTTTTTTTCGACGAACTCTTTTTCTTTCTTATTTCTCGCTATTCTAGTTTTTAGGACATAGATTTTTATTCTACTTCTTATCTAAATTTCTTAAAATTACGAAAATTTATTTTAAGTGGTTAAATTGATAGACATCAAAATTTTATGGTTCGTAGTAATAGTTGGATTTGTACGTGGACCGGGTTATTGGAGCCAAACAGTCCTCAATTATATTGAGACCAAACGAATCCTGCCCCTCTGCTGCATCTTTTGGCTATTCGAAACGTGGGCAAAATCAGAAAAGTCTATTGATTGGATAACTTATTATAATTTTTCTTTCCTTTTTAAAACTAATAGGATATTCAGTGAATGCACCGAGCAAGACGTTCACCACCTTTTGTACGTTCACCACCTATAACTAGATCAAGACATTTAGCAAATATAACCACAGTTGATTTTTCTTTAGAATCGTCATCCAGTAGACCAAGTACTTCAGTTCAAATTTCCGATAATCCATTTTTTGAACCCAACCTCACAATTGAGAATCCGGAAAATATTCAGGAACGGTTCGTAGATCCTGAACCATTAAACTTTCCTCCGGAACCACCAATTATTCAAACAGAGATTGTTGAGGAACGAACCATTAAATCAGAATCATCTAGTGATTCCGATTCAACAAATTCAATTATGGAGAATCTGGAACCTTTAAGTATGGAAGACCGAATGAGAGCTAAACGCACTGGCCAAGGTCACGCAATTACTCATCCAGACATTAATGCGCCAGATTATGAAATCAAAGGACAAATTCTACACATGGTGACTAATCAATGCCAATTTAGTGGTGCGCCGAAGGAAGATCCAAATGAACATCTACGTACCTTTAATAGGATCTGCACACTATTTAAAATCCGAGAAGTGGAGGATGAACAGATATATCTCATGTTATTTCCCTGGACTTTAAAGGGAGAAGCCAAAGATTGGTTGGAATCGTTACCTGAAGGGGCGATCGATACATGGGACGTTTTAGTTGAAAATTTTCTTAAACAATTCTTTCCTGCATCTAAAGCCGTAAGACTTCAAGCAGAAATTGTTACGTTCACACAGAAGCCAAATGAAACTCTATATGAGGCGTGGACTAGATATGGAAAGTTGTTAAGAGGATGTCCGCAACATGGTTTAGACACCTGTCAAATAGTACAAATATTCTACCAAGGATGCGACATCACTACAAGGAAAGACATAGATATAGCAGCTGGTGGTTCTATTATGAAGAAAACCGAAACTGATGCTTACAAAATTATTGATAACACTGCTTCCCACTCACATGAGTGGCACCAAGAAAAAGACATCATTAGATCATCTAAAGCAGCTAGAGCCGATTCTAGCCATGACTTAGATTCCATTTCCGCAAAGATAGATGCTGTCGAGAGACGAATGGAAAAGATGACTAAAGATATTCACTCAATACGAATTAGTTGTGAGCAGTGTGGAGGACCACATTTGACAAAAGATTGTCTCAGTATTGAATTAACAATGGAACAAAGAGAGAATATTTCATACATAAACCAAAGGCCTGGAAATAATTATCAGAATAATTATCAACCGCCAAGACCGATTTACAATCAAAACCAGAATTATAACCGAAATATTCCATACAACAACCAACAAGGTCCTAGCAATCAACAAGTATCCAATAATACTTATAATCAGCAAAGACCTAATTTTCAAAACAAACCACCACAACAAACCGATGATAAAAAGCCGAATTTAGAAGATATGATGACGAAGCTAGTTGAAACTCAAACGCAGTTTTTCACATCTCAGAAACAAACCAATGAACAAAATGCTCAAGCATTTAGAAATCAACAAGCTTCTATTCAAAATCTAGAACAAGAAGTAAGTAACCTAGCAAGGTTAATAGGTGAAAGAAAACCGGGAAGTTTACCGAGCGATACAAATGCTAACCCCCGAAATGAAACAGCTAAAGCCATTACCACAAGAAGTGGTACAACACTTAAACCACCTGAAATACCTGTAACTTCTGATGAAGCCATTCCTACTCCACAAGAACCACAACCTGATCAAGATAAGGAAAAAGAACCGGTAGTTGAAAAGGTTAATGAAGATAACACAGTTAAGGATAAACCTTATGTTAAACCATACCAACCACCACTTCCTTACCCGAGTAAAATGAAGAAAGAGAAACTTGAAGCCGAGCAATCCAAATTCTTGGATATGTTTAAACAGATAAATGTAAATCTTCCTTTCATTGATGTGATTTCAGGAATGCCAAGATATGCTAAATTCTTGAAAGATCTAATCTCAAATAGAAAGAAAATGGAAGAACTCTCGGCTGTTACTATGAATGCTAATTGTTCAGCAGTGCTGTTGAATAAGATACCAGAAAAACTATCTGATCCAGGAAGTTTCACAATTCCATGTTTTCTGGGTAGTCTTAGTTCAATAGAAGCATTGGCAGACTTAGGTGCTAGTATAAATCTAATGCCGTATTCACTATACGCTAAACTAGACCTTGGAGAATTGAAACCAACCAGAATAAGCATACAACTAGCTGATAGATCAATAAAATATCCTAGAGGGATAATGGAGAACATGCTAGTTAAAGTTGGTACTTTAGTATTTCCAGTAGATTTTATTGTTTTGGACATGGAAGAAGATTCTCAAGTTCCTCTCATATTAGGAAGACTATTCTTAAACACGGCTAAAGCAATGATAGACGTGTTCGGTAAGAAACTGACCCTAAGTATAGAGGATGAGAGTGTTACCTTTTCAGTTGATAGAGCAATGCAACAACCACAATCTGCAGATGATACATGTTATTATATTCAAACTATAGATGCACATGCAGAATTATTAGAAGAATTTCCAGAATTACAAGGAACAGGAGAATGTTCTTTAGGAGAAGGTAATGAACCAATTGATGAAGCTGAAATGTTAGCTACACTTATAGCTAATGGATATGAACCAACAACAGAAGAAATTCAAATTCTAAAAGAAGAAGATAGATATCGATACAAATCATCGATAGAAGAACCTCCGAAATTAGAGTTAAAGCCACTTCCAAACCATTTGGAATATGCTTATTTACATGGTGAATCTGAATTACCTGTAATAATATCGTCTTCTCTTACTGAAAATGAGAAATCACAACTCATTTCTGTGTTGAAAGCTCATAAACCAGCCATTGCATGGAAGATTCATGATATTAAAGGAATAAGTCCTTCGTATTGCACACATAAAATCCTTATGGAAGAAGGTCATAAAACGTATGTGCAACGCCAACGAAGACTAAATCCTAATATGCAAGATGTAGTTAAGAAAGAGATTATTAAACTGCTAGATGCAGGTTTAATTTATCCAATCTCTGATAGTCCATGGATAAGCCCAGTTCAATGCGTGCCTAAGAAGGGTGGCATGACTGTCATTACAAATGAGAAAAATGAGCTTATTCCTACTAGGACTGTAACAGGATGGCGTGTATGTATTGATTATAGAAAATTAAATGACGCCACCAGAAAAGATCACTTTCCCTTACCTTTCATAGATCAAATGTTGGAAAGATTAGCCGGAAATAGCTACTATTGTTTTCTAGATGGATTTTCCGGATATTTTCAAATTCCAATAGCACCCGAGGACCAAGAGAAAACCACATTCACGTGCCCTTATGGTACTTTTGCTTACAAACGCATGCCATTTGGACTTTGTAACACCCCTGCAACCTTTCAAAGGTGTATGATGGCGATTTTTCACGACATGATAGAAGAATGCATGGAAGTATTCATGGATGACTTTTCAGTCTTCGGTGATACATTTAAATCATGTCTAGTTAATCTGGAACGAATGCTAATTAGATGCGAAAAATCAAATCTAGTACTTAATTGGGAGAAATGCCATTTCATGGTTAAAGAAGGCATCGTTCTTGGACATAAAATTTCAAAAGAAGGAATTGAAGTGGATAGAGCTAAAGTAGATGTAATTGCTAAACTTCCACATCCCACCAATGTTAGAAGAGTTAGGAGTTTTCTAGGGCATGCCGGTTTTTACCGACGTTTCATAAAAGATTTTTCTAAAATTGCCACTCCTATGAATAAACTCCTAGAAAAGGATGCGCCATTCATCTTTTCAGATGAGTGTATCAAATCTTTTAATATTCTTAAAGAGAAACTCACTAATGCACCGATCATGATAACACCAAATTGGAATCTACCATTTGAACTAATGTGCGATGCAAGTGATTTTGCAATGGGAGCCGTTTTAGGACAAAGGATTGAAAAACGATTTCAACCTATATATTATGCTAGTAAGACGTTACAAGGAGCACAAACAAACTATACAACTACTGAAAAAGAACTCCTTGCTATTGTCTTTGCTTTTGACAAATTTCGATCATATCTCGTTCTAGCAAAAACGGTGGTCTATACCGACCATTCTGCTCTTAGATACCTATTTTCAAAACAAGATGCTAAACCAAGATTAATCCGTTGGATCTTACTCTTACAAGAGTTTGATATTGAAATCCGAGATAAAAGAGGAGCAGAAAATCTCGCCGCTGATCATCTTTCTCGTCTTGAAAATCCCGAATTAGAAGTTCTAAATGAATCGGCCATACAAGACAACTTTCCTGATGAATATCTATTGAAGATAGATTATAAAGAAATCCCATGGTTTGCAGACTATGCAAACTACTTAGTTTGTGGATTCCTTGAAAAAGGATTATCGTACCAAAGACGAAAGAAATTCTTCAGTGATATAAAACACTATTTCTGGGAAGATCCACATCTGTTTAAAAGTTGTCCCGATGGAATAATACGCCGATGTGTATTTGGAGATGAAGCTAGTAAAATTTTAAACCATTGTCACACAGGACCAACAGGAGGGCATTATGGGCCTCAACTAACAGCAAGAAAAGTTTATGAAGCTGGATTCTATTGGCCTACAATTTACAAAGACGCACACCTTCATTGCAAATCCTGTGATGCATGTCAAAGGGCCGGAAAAATAAGTCAACGTGATGAAATGCCACAAAATGTCATCCAAGTATGTGAAGTATTTGACATTTGGGGTATTGACTTTATGGGTCCATTTCCAAAATCTAATAATAATCTATATATACTCGTAGCCGTTGATTATGTATCTAAATGGGCGGAAGCACAAGCTCTCCCAACTAACGATGCACGAGTTGTAGTCAACTTTTTAAAACGTCTTTTTGCAAGGTTTGGAACACCGTAAGCTTTAATAAGTGATCGGGGTACTCATTTCTGTAATAATCAACTTGAGAAAGTTCTTAAAAGATATGGAGTAACTCATAAAATCTCCACCGCATATCATCCACAAACAAGTGGACAAGTTGAAAATACCAACCGAGCTTTAAAACGTATTCTAGAGAAAACCGTAGGATCAAATCCGAAGGAATGGTCCATTAAATTGGAGGATGCACTCTGGGCTTTTAGAACAGCCTACAAAACTCCAATTGGAACCACACCTTTTAGACTTGTTTATGGAAAAGCATGTCATCTTCCAGTAGAAATTGAACACAAAGCATTTTGGGCTTTGAAGACATGTAATCTTGATTTACATGAAGCCGGACGTCTACGATTAAGTCAACTAAACGAATTAGAAGAATTAAGACATGAAGCATACGAAAATTCGTTAATCTATAAAGAAAGAACGAAGAAATGGCATGATAAAAGAATCGGAAGTTCAAAAGAATTTAAAGAAGGAGACAGAGTTCTTCTTTTCAATTCACGATTCAAGCTATTTCCTGGAAAATTGAAATCAAGATGGTCTGGACCATTCATCGTCAAAAGAGTTTTCCCATACGGAACGATAGAATTAATAAATTCAAATGGGATTGAATTTAAAGTTAATGGTCACAGAGTTAAACATTACATACATGGTCCGATGGAAGTCGATAACGAAGTTAATCACAATTTCGACACCACAGCTAACTAAGTGTGGGGAGAATCAAGTCTTTAAAGGATAATATGTATTTCTGTTAGAGTTAGATTGTCTGTTTTCATGTAGTTCTCGAAAATGGAACCCGAATGGTCTTTCCCTAGCAGACCCTAAAGAACTAGTCTTCTCCCCCCCATTCTGAATTTTTATTTTTTTAGGTTTTTACAAAATGAAGACTGCCTGTGAACTAAACCATGGTCTAATGCTACACGCTTTGATCACTAAAAGAAATAATGACATACTACCGAGTGAAATAGTATCAGTAATCAGAGAAAGAATGGACGGAGTTAGAAAAGAATCCAGATGCCAAGATAATAAGTTACAATTTGGTAAAGGAAAATCAAAATCCGCAGCGAAAAGAAGAGCACGACACCTAGAAAGATGTCACAAATGCGGAAAATGGTCACATGGAGGTAAATGTTCAAATAATCAAATCTATTCAAATACCGAATTTGTTACTTTATGCAGAGACGGACCGTTCATATGTTTAGAAGAAAAGACACTGAATGCTCGAGGTTACGCCTATGTAGCCATGGAAAACCAATTAAACCGACTATCTTATGAATGGGATAGATCATATAACTAAGAAATCTATTTCACAGGTATGTCTGTACAGTTTTTATTTTTATTTTTATTTTTAACCTTTTGATAATAAACGCTAATTTGTTCGCTAAAAAGTATTAAATTGGTATTGAATAAAATTAGGTTTGGCGACCGAAATTATTGATATCATTCAAAAATTTATTACATCACTGCGAAATTTAACGTTTATTCTTAAGGTATAAATATCTTTAATCAATCAACCCAAAATATTTCAAAAATTCGTCATGAGTTAAATTAGGTCTTGGAACTGAAATTACTTTACCGAAAAGAGGGGCGCATATTTTTGATAATATTTGATTGATTAAAGTGGGATAAAAAGACAAAAAGATTTTTAATTTTATTCTTACCATGTTTTTAATATTAATATTTAAATCTTAAATTAATATTGTAAACTTTGTAAAAACAATATTTTTAAAATTGTAAATATTTGAAAAATTAATATAAGTTTGGTATGAATTTATAATATGAATTTTTAAATTAAGTTTGGTGTGAATTTTTAAAATATGAATTTTTAAATTTTATGCATTTCAAATTTTAAGTTTGGTGTGAATTTTTAATATTAATTTTGAATTTTATATTTAAGTTGTGTGAATTTAAAAACAAAATTTTACTTTATCTCATTAAGTTAAGAATATGATTTTTAAAATTCGTCGTAAGTTGAAGACTAGGTATTTGAACCGAAATTGCTTTACCCAAGGAAGGGACGAGAACTTTTAATATCATTATTTTTAATCTTATTGAATTAAAGTATGCCAAAAACATTGAAAAAACCCAAAAATCTTAGCTTTTAAAACAATCGCTACAAAAAGACAAATTTTAAAATTTTGTCGACGGACGGACTAGGACATCGATCCGAAACGACCTCGTCCTAAATAACAAGGGAAACAAAATTTTAAAATTAATTACTTAATTGTTTTAATAAGTTAAAGTTTATAAAAAAAAAAAAAAAAAAAAAAAATTACCAAACTCCGCGACTCGCGGAGTTTGAAGGGTTATTCACCGCGACTCGCGGAGGGATGAAAAATCAGAAAAAAAAATAAAGAGCTGTAACAGATCAGTCCCAACCCCAAAACAATAAAAACCTGCGAAAAACTGCACTCGAAAAACCCGAAAAATACACCCCAAAATCACAATTTTTAACCGTTAATCACCAAATCTTTTGCTAAAATCATGTTGAGAAGGATGCTATCTAAGAATTACTCAAGAAAAACGGTAAATTTCTACACCTAAACACCATTTAATCCGAAATTTGGTGTTCTTGAGCAAATTTTTTTCTCAATTTGATTTTGATGCTTTTTAGTGTAATTATGCTTAAATTGTTTATGTATTATGCTTGTATAACCTAGATTGATGCTGTTTAACATGATTAGAAGCCTTAAACTTCAAATTTTGAATAATCTAGAGTTTGTGTTCTTGAGCAAATTTGGGGCTTTTTGATATAAACAGGTTATGGCCGATTTTTGTCATGAATTGTTGCTAAATTAAGTAGTGTAACATGTTTAGGTAGTTAAATGATCCAAACTTTGAGCCTAAATATGATTTTTGAGAATTAAAGTGGACTTTTTCAAGTCTAAAATTCATGAACTTGATTTTTGAAAGATAATGCCATTTGAGACTTGTTTAATTGCTAGTAATGATTATTTTGACATGTTATTTGAGTTGAATGTTTATGAACTTGGCGAACATTTTCGTATATGCTTATTTGAAAAAGTGTAGATTTGATAAAAATGTGAAAATGAGCTTAAGTTTGATATAAATTGATAATGTCATTGTAATTATTTTGATTGATGATTTTGCTGACACTAATGCATATTTGGATGCACAAAAATTGTGTTTGATGTGTTTTGCAGAATGAAAGGGGTGAATCTTCATCCCAAGCCCGCAATGCTCCTGCTGAGAATTTGGAACAACAGGAGGTGGATAACTACTACAAGCAGGATATACCTCATCCAGTCATGACCTTTTCCGATATGCACTTGGAAGAGTTGCACCCGAACCTGAGATTTGACAGACTTTGGATAGATTATCCAAAATATCAAAGGGGTTTGCATACTCTTCATTCTAAGGTTGTTGAGGTACCGAGGGTCATAGAATGGGGACCCTTAGAAGCTGTAGAATTGGCCGGGCCAATTAGGGAATTACTTGTACAGAGGTATGGTAATTCTTCTTTTAATGACTGGGTACATTTATTCACCATGCGTAGACCTGTATATAAAGTATGGTGTGAAGAATTGTTATGTAGTATAGAGTTGAATGATCGGGTAGCTAGTTTAACCGATCGTTCTTTTATTAGATTTTTGTTAGGCGGTTCGATGCGCCACATGTCTTTACTGGACATGGCTCAGGCTTTACGTATATATACGCCTGAGGAGTTAGCGTCTGCCGATTGTAGAGGATTGATACTAAACGGTAGAAAGATAGATGAAAATTTTGATACACACGGTGTGTGGAGTCAAATGACAAGCCATCACCGTTTCAAAGGGGGAAATTACTCGTATTTGGATATAGATAGAGCCGAATTAAGAGTGATACATAGGTTTTTAGCTAATTCGATTACACAAAGGGGTAAGAACAAGGAAAAAGTAAATGAACAGGATTTGTTTTACCATATGTGTATTCGAGACCCACAAAGCGCTGTAAGTATACCATATTGTGTGGGTTATTATTTATCAGCTATGGTTCGGGGGATGCGACCGCATAGCATAATAGGAGGTGGTATTTTTATTACTTTGATTGGTGAATATCTCGGTGTGGATATAAGTCGGGGGGGATTATTAGTAGAAGAACCAGAACCCCGCGATACTATAGGTTTAAATGTATACCATGGTGCGAAAGTTTTGAAGAGGCGAAATAACGCCGCAGTACGATACCATGGTAGACATCCACAGGTGGAGAGAAACCAACAGCAAGGTAATGTAGGAGGGGGGAATGAGATGCAAGAAATGCATAGGTTTATAGCTTCTCAGGAATACGAAAATGCTAGACAGAGAGCATTTGAAGATTGGCAAGTTCATCAGAACCAAATCATAGCTCATTGCCAACATATAGGTAGAAACTATATTCCTACACCGAAACCCATCGTCCCTCCCTGGTCTATAGAGATGCAGCCACCGTATCCTACGTATGACCCTGCCGAAGCATTCTATAGCACCTATGGTTATGCCTGGAACCCCTATTGGTACCAATATCATCCTTAGTTTACTTATTATTTTTTTTATTTTGTAATTTGTAATTTGTAATTATTGATACGTTTAATACTTTTGTTAATATTGTAATCATTTTTATAATTGTCTAACTTTTATTCTTAGATTTTAATAATTTTTGAATGTGGGGTAATATACCAAACTTCAAAAATATGTATATATATTTGCAGTTTATCTTATGTACACAACAGGGTAAAACAACGCATTTTCAAAGACTGGCATTAAGTTCAGCAAAAGCAACTAATTTTGACGACAAGATGCAAAATATATGTGAAATAACAACAAGACGGAATGAACAAATGATGTGCACCATTTATCATTCAGCAAACAAACGCCAATATATTTGGAAACTTTGGTAAAATTTAATCATTTTCACACAAATCACCCTCAATAATTTAAATTGTTACTGATTTCTTGCAAATGAGGGCATTGCAAGATCTTAAGTGTGGGGAGGGGTTAAATTCTTTCGGATTTTAAAAATTTTTACTTTATACACTTGGTTACCATTAAAAATACTAGTAAAGCAGTAGTTGTATTAGAATCTAGTGCTCTCTGATAATAAAGAACAGCCCTGGTCTTATATACTGACTACCCAATTCTAGTAAAAATTTTCAAAATTTTCAATTAAATGAACTAAAAATCATGTTTATACATATTTATGAACGATAAAACTAGGTTTTAACACCGAAATTATTGTTACCTCAAAAAGGACATAAATTGAGAAACAAACCAAAATGTTAAAATTCATTTAAAATGGAATAGAGGACGATAAAAAGGAAAATAAAAGCCAAGTGTGGGAAAATTTACCAAGTTATCTTAAACATATGTCACATATATCTGTAACAAATAACTGAAAATACTTTTGCTTTGGACTAAACTAAACTGTTTTCACCCGATGAAAGAAAAGAAGAGATGGATCTACACGATGAATCAATTCCATCATTAAAAGGAAGTAAAGTCTTCCGAAAAAGACACGCGCTTCTTGATTTAGGTCAAGAAGTTGTCGTTCAGACCAGCTGTAGGTTAACGAAAAATCTAGAAAAGTCATCACTAAAATCAACAGGAAATCCACGGACCTCAGCATTAAATAGGGTCGCCAAGTGGTCAGATTTATCCTAACCATGAGAAGGATTTATCTCGTACAATGGGGGGGCACCATGCAAATTAGCTGGACAAGACTAATGAATCAGATCCCCAGAAAGGATAATCTCCTTAAAGATTAAAAATCAGCTTTTAAGACTGATATCACTCAATCCTTGAGATTGACCTTAAAGATTGAGAATTACAAACTCATGGAATTCAATGATATCTAAACTCGAGCTTGAACGAGAAAATATTTTGATCAAAATTATAAACCGATTTGTTTTCTGAAAACCCTATTTTCAATGCGTTCATTACCATTGAACGTAAAATCCTAGGAATTCACCTGGAATTCATTAGGTCACCTGAACTAAATCGGGTGTCAACCGTAAGAACGGTGGTTGCATAGTGGTCAAAGACAGGACCTTGTGCCATACCGAAAAATTATAAGGGTGAGCTTTACTATTGCTCCTACCAAGGATAGTAATTGCGTCCGACACGTTATAGACCATAATTAAAAGCATGTCAGGGGACATTGCCTTAACAGTTGCTTGTTCAACGCTTTCCTTTACAACCGGACGGTAGTTTACCGAAAGGTAATATACGGGACAAGTAAACTGGACGTGTTGCTTTCCAAATACAAGGTTAGCAAGTGGGTGACATAAAACCGCAAGTTTTGAGCTAAAATTTTCAAATCTGAAACCCACCAAACCCACAAAAATATTTTGCAAACACCTGTAAAGGGTTATCCCGAAAAACAACAAAAAGAAAAAAAAAACAAAATAAATATATTTTTAATAGTTTGTTAAATATATATATAGTTAAAAAGTATTTTTATTTTAGTTTTTAAAAATTAAATTTGTATTTAAGTTATTTATATATTTTATATAATCTCAAAACAGAAAAAAAAAATATAAAAACTCGAGGCCCGTACTGTAGCAGCCCAACCCTGGCCCGAAATCCTTATCCATGTTATCGCATGGATTTTTAACATGAGGACCATGCGATCGCATGGCCGTGTCAGACACGCCACAGTTGACTACCAAACAGCAATCATTACGGGGTAAATATTATTATTATTATTTACTTATAACCCTAATTAGGGTTTAGGGTTTTAATTATATAATATTTGGTATTAGTTTTAATTAATTTATATTTTAAGTTTAATAAGTTTTAATAAATTATAAAATTAATAGTTTTATAAAATAAATAATATAAAAATAATATTTTTATAAAAATTGTACTTTTTACAACTTTAAGTTTATTTTTTTTTATATTTTGTACCTTTTAATCGTTTAAGCATAATATTTGTATTTTTCGCTCGTATTTAGTTTTAAGTCATAGTTTTTGCCATAGTTATTTTTATTTTTTAGCTTTTTAGAATTTGCCGTAAAATTCCTTAAGTGCTTTTTCTTTATACTAAGATTTAGGTGCTTTAGAGTTTTGCGACGCCGTTTTTATATTTTTGTACCCTTTTTAAGTTAATGTCATTTGGGATATAGTTTTTCTTTTAAGCTTTAATATTTTTAGACGTAACTTTTAATTCTTAGTTTTTAATTCCTTTTTAAGTTTCGACGCGCTACTTTCTTATTTTTATTTTTCGACGCCTATTATTTTTCGACCTTTTATTTTTTTCGACGTTTTTCGACGCGCTCTTTTTCTTTCTTATTTCTCGACGCTCTAGTTTTTAGGACTTAGATTTTTTCTATTTCTTATCTAAAATTTCTTTAAATTTAAACGAAAAATTATTTTAAGTGGTTAAATTGATAGACATCAAAATTTTCTGGTTCGTAGTAATAGTTGGATTTGTACGTAGACCGGGTTATTGGAGCCAAACAGTACTCAATTATATTGAGACCAAACGAATCCTGCCCCTCTGCTGCATCTTTTGGCTATTCAAAACGTGGGCAAAATCAGAAAAGTCTATTAATTGGATAACTTATATAATTTTTCTTTCTTTTTAAAAACTAATAGGATATTCAGTTAATGCACCGAGCAAAACGTTCACCACCTTTTGTACGTTCACCACCTGTAACTCGATCAAGACATCTAGCAAATATTGTCACCGTTGATTTTTCTTTAGAATCGTCATCCAGTCGACCAAGTACTCCAATTCAAATTTTCGATAATCCATTTTTTGAACCCGACCTCACAATTGAGAATCCAGAGAATATTCAGGGACAATTCAAAGATCCTGAACCATTAATTTTTCCTCCGGAACCACCAATCATTCAAACAAAGATTGTCGAGGAACCAACCATTAAATTAGAATCCTATAGTGATTCAGATTCAACAAATTCAATCATGGAAAATCTGGAACCTCTAAGTATGGAAGACCGAATGAGAGCTAAACGCACTGGCCAAGGTCACACAATTACTCAACCAGACATTAATGCGCCAGATTATGAAATCAAAGGACAAATTCTACACATGGTAACTAATCAATGCCAATTTAGTGGTGCGCCGAAGGAAGATCCAAATGAACATCTTCGTACATTTAATAGGATCTGCACATTATTTAAAATTCGAGAAGTTGAGGATGAACAGATATATCTCATGTTATTTCCCTGGACTCTAAAGGGAGAAGCCAAAGATTGGTTAGAATCGTTACCTGAAGGGGCGATTGATACATGGGATGTTTTAGTTGAAAATTTTCTTAAACAATTCTTTCCTGCATCTAAAGCCATGAGACTTCAAGGAGAAATTGTTACGTTCACACAAAAGCCAAATGAAACTCTATATGAAGCATGGACAAGATTTGGAAAGTTATTGAGAGGATGTCCGCAACATGGTTTAGACTCTTGTCAAATAGTACAAATATTCTACCAAGGATGCGAAATATTCTACCAAGGATGCGACATCACTACACGAAAATACATCGATATAGCAGCTGGTGGTTCCATTATGAAGAAAACCGCAACTGATGCTTACAAAATTATTGATAACACTGCTTCCCACTCACATGAGTGGCACCAAGAAAAAGATATGGTTAGATCATCTAAAGCAGCTAGAGCCGATTCTAGCCATGACTTTGATTCCATTTTCGCAAAGATAGATGCTGTCGAGAGACGAATGGAAAAGATGACTAAAGATATTCACTCAATACGAATTAGTTGTGAGCAGTGTGGAGGACCACATTTGACAAAAGATTGTCTCAGTATTGAACTAACAATGGAACAAAGAGAGAATGTTTCATACTGATAATGCTAAAAACGAACATATATTTCATAGCATTATTCCTCAAGAAAGACAAGCTTTTAGTTGCAATTGTTCTATTTACAAGTGATATTCGTTTAAATAATAAAAGGTGAAGACAAAAGACAGATTCGACGAATTGAAGACGCAAACGACCAAAAAGCTCAAAAGTACAAAAGACAATCAAAAAGGTTCCAATTATTGATAAGAAACGTCTCGAAATTACAAGAGTACAAGATTCAAAACGCAAAGTACAAAATATAAAATTGTACGCAAGGACGTTCGAAAATCCGGAACCGGGACCAGAGTCAACTCTTAACGCTCGACGCAACGGACTAAAAATTACAAGTTAACTATGTATATAAATATAATATAATATATAATTAATTATATTAATTATATATATATTATATATATATTATAAACCGTCGGTAAACAAAGAGCCAAACTCCTCTGAGCTGTAAAAGTAACCTCCGCGACTCGCGGAGTTTGAAGAGGATTTCACCGCGAGTCGCGGAGCCCCAAAATGAAAAACTGCCTATAAAGCCAACCGAATTCTGATCAAAATCATAATCTTTTTTCTCCTCATTCATACGATATATATATATATATATAATTTATATTTTAATTTTAATTTTAATTATAATTCTAATAATAAGGGTATGTTAGCGAATATTGTAAGGGTGTAAGTCGAAATTCTGTCCGTGTAACGCTACGCTATTTTTAATCATTGTAAGTTATGTTCAACCTTTTTACATTAATGTCTCGTAGCTAAGTTATTATTATGCTTATTTAAAACGAAGTAATCATGATGTTGGGCTAATTACTAAAATTGGGTAATTGGGCTTTGTACCATAATTGGGGTTTGTACAAAAGAACGACACTTGTGGAAATTAGACTATGGGCTATTAATGGGCTTTATATTTGTTTAACTAAATGATAGTTTGTTAATGTTAATATAAAGATTTACAATTGGGCGTCCTTATAAATTACCATATACACTCGATCGGACACGATGGGCGGGGTATTTATATGTACGAATAATCGTTCATTTAACCGGACACGGAAATGGATTAATAGTTAATAAACTTGTTGAAACAGGGGTGAATTACATTCAAGGGTAATTGGTGTAATTGTTAACAAAGTAGTAAAACCTTGGTTTACACGCAGTCGATAACCTGGTGTATTCATTAAACAAAGTATTAAAACCTTTTTACAATTCGAATCCCTAATTAGTTGGAATATTTAACTTCGGGTATAAGAATAATTTGACGAGGACACTCGCACTTTAAATATATGACTGATGGACTGTTATGGACAAAAACCAGACGTACATATTAAATAATCCAGGACAAAGGACAATTAACCCATGGGCATAAAACTAAAATCAACACGTCAAACATCATGATTACAGAAGTTTAAATAAGCATAATTCTTTTATTTCATATTTAATTTCCTTTATTTTATATTTAATTGCACTTCTAATTATCGCACTTTTATTTATTGTTATTTAATCGCACTTTTAATTATCGTACTTTTTAATTATCGCAATTTTATTTTATCGCACTTTTATTATTCGCAATTTCATTATCGTTATTTACTTTACGCTTTAATTTAAGTCTTGTATTTATTTTTAATATTTTACATTTGGTTTTAACTGCGACTAAAGTTTTAAAATCGACAAACCGGTCATTAAACGGTAAAAACCCCCCTTTATAATAATAATATTACTTATATATATGTATTTGTATTTTTATAAAAGTAAACTAATATAGCGATAAGCTTTGTTTAAAGATTTCCCTGTGGAACGAACCGGACTTACTAAAAACTACACTACTGTAAGATTAGGTACACTGCCTATAAGTGTTGTAGCAAGGTTTAAGTATATCCATTCTCTAAATAAATAAATATCTTGTGTAAAATTGTATCGTATTTAATAGTAGTTCCTGCAAAAATTTAATAGTATTTTATACCCCTTAGCTTTGACATCACATACGTAAACCAAAGGCCTGGAAATAATTATCAGAATAATTATCAACCGCCAAGACCGATCTACAATCAAAACCAGAATTATAACCGAAATGTTCCATACAACAACCAACAAGGTCCAAGTAATCAACAAGTATCAAATAATACTTACAACCAGCAAAGACCTAATTTTCAAAATAAACCACCACAAACCGATGATAAAATGCCAAATTTAGAAGATATGATGTCGAAGCTAGTTGAATCTCAAAATCAATTTTTCACATCTCAGAAACAAACCAATGAACAAAATGCTCACGCATTTAGAAATCAACAAGCTTCTATTCAAAATCTGGAACAAGAAGTAAGCAACCTAGCAAGGTTAATAGGTGAAAGAAAACCGGGAAGTCTACCTAGTGATACCAATGCTAACCCCCGGAATGAAACAGCTAAAGCCATTACCACAAGAAGTGGTATTACACTTAAACCACCTGAAATACCTGTAATTTCTGATGAAGCTATTCCTACTCCATAAGAACCACAATCTAAACAAGAAATGGAAAAAGAACCGGTAGTTGAAAAGGTTAATGAAGATAACACAGTTAAGGCTAAACCTTATGTTAAACCATACCAACCACCACTTCCTTACCCGAGTAAAATGAGAAAAGAGAGACTTGAAGCTGAGCAATCCAAATTCTTGAATATGTTTAAACAGATAAATGTCAATCTTCCTTTCATTGATGTGATTTCAGGAATGCCTAGATATGCTATATTCTTGAAAGATCTAATCACAAATAGAAAGAAAATGGAAGAACTTTCGACTGTTACTATGAATGCAAACTGTTCAGCAGTGCTGTTGAATAAGATACCAGAAAAATTATCAGATCCAGGAAGTTTCACAATTTCATGTTTTCTGGGTAGTCTTAGTTCAATAGAAGCATTGACAGACTTAGGTGCTAGTATAAATTTAATGCCGTATTCATTATACGCTAAACTAGACCTTGGAGAATTGAAACCAACACGAATAAGTATACAACTAGCCGATAGATCAGTAAAATATCCTAGAGGGATAATGGAGAACATGCTAGTTAAAGTTGGTACTTTAGTATTTCCAGTAGATTTTGTTATTCTGGACATGGAAGAAGATTCTCGAGTACCTCTCATATTAGGAAGACCATTCTTAAACACGGCCAAAGCAATAATAGACGTGTTCGGTAAGAAACTGACCCAAAGTATAGAGGACGAGAGTGTTACCTTTTCAGTTGATAGAGCAATGCAACAACCGCAATCTGCAGATGATACATGTTATTATATTCAAACTATAGAATCACATGCAGAATTGTTAGAAGAATTTCCAAAATTACAAGGAACAGGAGAATGTACTTTAGGAGAAGGAACTGAACCAATTGATGAAACTGAAATGTTAGCTACACTTATAGCTAATGGATATGAACCAACAACAGAAGAAATTCAAATGCTAAAAGAGGAAGACAGATATCGATATAAATCATCGATAGAAGAACCACCGACATTAGAGTTAAAGCCACTTCCAAACCATTTGGAATATGCTTATATACATGGTGAATCTGAATTACCTGTAATGATATCGTCTTCTCTTACTGAAAATGAAAAATCTCAACTCATTTCTGTTCTAAAAGCTCATAAACCAGCCATTGCATGGACAATTCATGACATTAAAGGAATTAGTCCTTCGTATTGCACACATAAAATCCTTATGGAAGAAGGTCATAAAACGTATGTGCAACGCCAACGAAGACTAAATCCTAATATGCAAGATGTTGTTAAGAAAGAAATTATTAAACTGCTTGATGCAGGTTTAATTTATCCAATTTCTGATAGTCCATGGGTAAGCCCAGTTCAATGCGTACCTAAGAAGGGTGGCATGACTGTCATCACAAATGAGAAAAATAAGCTTATTCCTACTAGGACTGTAACAGGATGGCGTGTTTGTATTGATTATCGTAAATTAAATGACGCC
The DNA here is from genome assembly GCF_046630445.1 of Rutidosis leptorrhynchoides. NCBI lineage: Eukaryota > Viridiplantae > Streptophyta > Magnoliopsida > Asterales > Asteraceae > Rutidosis > Rutidosis leptorrhynchoides. The sequence continues at coordinate 366,233,288 of NC_092339.1, forward strand.
ACCAGAAAAGATCACTTTCCCTTACCTTTCATTGATCAAATGTTGGAAAGATTAGCCGGAAATAGTTACTATTGTTTTCTAGATGGATTTTCTGGATATTTTTAAATTCCAATAGCACCCGAGGACCAAGAGAAAACCACATTCACGTGCTCTTATGGTACTTTTGCTTACAAACGCATGCCATTTGAACTTTGTAACGCCCCTGCAACCTTTCAAAGGTGTATGATGGCGATTTTTCACGACATGATAGAAGAATGCATGGAAGTTTTCATGAATGACTTTTCAATCTTCGGTGATACATTTGAATCATGTCTAGTTAATCTGGAACGAATGCTTATTAGATGCGAACAATCAAATCTAGTACTTAATTGGGAGAAATGTCATTTCATGGTTAAAGAGGGCATCGTTCTTGGACATAAAATTTCAAAAGAATGAATTGAAGTGGATAGAGCTAAAGTAGATGTAATTGCTAAACTTCCACATCCCACCAATGTTAGAGGAGTTAGGAGTTTTCTAGGGCATGCCGGTTTTTACCAACGTTTCATAAAAGATTTTTCTAAAATTGCCACTCCTATAAATAAACTCCTAGAAAAGGATGTTCCTTTCATCTTTTCAGATGAGTGTATCAAATCTTTTAATATTCTTAAAGAGAAACTAACTAATGCGCCGATCATGATAACTCCAAATTGGAATCTACCATTTGAACTTATGTGCGATGCAAGTGATTTTGCAATGGGAGCCGTTTTAGGACAAAGGATTGAAAAACGATTTCAACCTATATATTATGCTAGTAAGACGTTACAAGGAGCACAAACGAATTACACAACTACTGAAAAAGAACTCCTTGCTATTGTCTTTGCTTTTGACAAATTTCGTTCATATCTCGTTCTAGCAAAAACGGTGGTCTATACCGACCATTCTGCTCTTAGATACCTATTTTCGAAACAAGATGCCAAACCAAGATTAATCCGTTGGATCTTACTCTTACAAGAGTTCGATATTGAAATTTGAGATAAAAAGGGAGCAGAAAATCTCGCCGCTGATCATCTTTCTCATCTTGAAATTCCTGAATTAGAAGTTCTAAATGAATCGGCCATACAAGACAACTTTCCTGATGAATATCTATTGAAGATAGATTATAATGAAATTCCATGGTTTGCAGACTATGCAAACTACTTAGTATGTGGATTCCTTGAAAAAGAATTGTCGTACCAAAAACGAAAGAAATTCGTTAGTGATATAAAACACTATTTCTGGGAAGATCCACATTTGTTTAAAAGTTGTCCCGATGGAATAATACGCCGATGTGTATTCGGAGATGAAGCTAGTCAACTTTTAAACAGGTGAAGACAAAAGACAGATTCGACGAATTGAAGACGCAAACGACCAAAAATCTTAAAAGTACAAAATACAATCAAAGTGGTTCCAATTATTGATAAGAAACGTCTCAAAATTACAAGAGTACAAGACGCAAAACGCAAAGTACAAGATATTAAATTGTACGCAAGGACGTTCGAAAATCCGGAACCGGGACCAAAGTCAACTCTCAACGCTCGACGCAACGGATTAAAAATTACAAGTCAACTATGCACACGAATATAATATAATATTTAAATAATTTTTAAAATTATTTATATATTATATATATTATTATAAACCGTCGGCAAGCAAAGAAACAAAGTCTTGTGAGCTGGAAAAAGAGGCCATGCGATTGCATGGCCTGGAAGGCAAAAAGCCATGCGATCGCATGGCAGTAGGTGACAGCTCACATTGCTATAAATTCGCGTGTTTTGGTTCAATATCCAACATCTTTTCCTCTTCTTCCTTCATACGTAAATATATATATATATATTATATTTTAATTTTAATTTTAAATTCTAATAATAAGGGTATGATAGCGAATGTTGTAAGGGTGTAAGTCGAAATTCTGTTCGTGTAACGCTACGCTATTTTTAATCACTGTAAGTTATGGTTAACGTTATTTTTAAATTAATGTCTCGTAGCTAAGTTATTATTATGCTTGTTTAATGCCGAAGTAATCATGATGTTGGACTGAATATTAAAATTGGGTAATTGGGCTTTGTACCATAATTGGGGTTTGGATAAAAGAACGACACTTGTGGAAATTAGACTATGGGCTATTAATGGGTTTTATATTAACTAAATGATACCTCGTTAAATTAATATATAGACTTATAATTTGACGTATTTATATATAACCACATACGCTTGACTGGGTACGATGGGCGGGATATCTATAAATACCAATAATTGTTCATTTTACCGGACACGGAACTGGATTAATAGTTAATAGACTTGTTGAAACAGGGGTGGATTACATTCAAGGGTAATTGGTGTAATTGTTAACAAATTAGTAAAACCTTGGTTTACACGCAGTCGATAACCTGGTGTATTCATTAAACAAAGTATTAAAACCTTGTTACAATTCGAATCCCCAATTAGTTGGAATATTTGACTTCGGGAATAAGAATAATTTGACGAAGACTTTCGCACTTTATATTTATGACTGATGGACTATTATGGACAAATCCGTATGGACATTTCGAATAATCCAGGATAAAGGACAATTAACCCATGGGAATAAACTAAAAACAACACGTCAAACATCATGATTACGGAAGTTTAAATAAGCATAATTCCTTTATTTCATATTTAATTTCCTTTATTTTATATTTAATTGCACTTTTAATTATTGCACTTTTATTTATTGTCATTGTATTTAATTGCACTTTTAATTATCGTACTCTTTAATTGTCATACTTTTTATTTATCTCATTTTTACTTTACACTTTAAATTAAGTTGTATTTATTTTTAGTATTTTACATTAGGTTTTAATTGCAACTAAAGTTTTAAAATCGACAAACCAGTCATTAAACGGTAAAAACCCCCTTTTATAATAATAATATTACTTATATATATATTTGTATTTTTATAAATTTAAAAGTAATATAGCGTTAAGCTTGTTTAATTTTCCCTGTGAAACGAACCGGACTTACTAAAAACTACACTACTGTACGATTAGGTACACTGCCTATAAGTGTTGTAGCAAGGTTTAGGTATATCCATTCTATAAATAAATAAATATCTTGTGTAAAATTGTATCGTATTTAATAGTATTTCCTTGTAAAATTAATACTATTTCCTAGTACACCTCGCACACATCAAGTATTTTTGGGGTTAAATTCTTTCGGATTTTTAAAATTTTTAGACTTATACACTTGGTTACCATTAAAAATACTAGTAACGTAGTAGTTGTATTAGAATCTAGTGCTCTCTGATAATAAAGAACAGCCCTAGTCTTATATACTGACTACCCAATTCTAGTAAAATTTTTCAAAATTTTCAATTAAATGAATTCAAAATCATGTTTATACATATTTATGAACGATAAAACTAGGTGTTAACACCGAAATTATTGTTACCTTGGAAAGGACATAAATTGAGAAACAACCCACAATGTTAGAATTCATTTAAAATGGAATAGAGGACAATAAAAAGGCAAAGAAAGGAAAATAAAAGCCGAGTGTGGGAAAAAAAATTTACCAAGTTCTTTAAAACATATATCACATATTTTGTACAAAGATACTTTTGTTTTGGACAAAATTAACCATTTTACCCGAAAAACTGTAATATATTTGAAAGAAATATGGATCCACACGATGAATCAATTCCATCATTAAAAGGAAGTAAAGTCTTCCGAAAAAGAAACGCACTTCTTGATTTAGGTCAGGAAGTTGTCGTCCAGACCAGCTGTAGGTTGACGAAAAATCTAGAAAAGTCATCTCTAAAATCAGCAGGAAATCCACGGACCTCAGCATCAAACAAGGTCGCCAAGTGGTCAGACTTATCCTAACCATGAGAGGATCTGTCTTGTAAAATGGGGAGGACGCCGTGCAAATTAGCTGGATAAGACTAATGAATCAGACCCCCAGAAAGGATAATCTCCTTAAAGATCAAAAATCAGCTTTTAAGACTGATATTACTGAATCCTTGAGATTGACTTTTAAAGATTGAGAATTACAAACTCATGGAATTCGATGATATCTAAACTCGAGCTTGAACGAGAAAATATTTTGATCAAAATTTCAAACCGATTTGTTTTCTGAAAACCCCATTTTCAATGCGTTCATTACCATTGAACGTAAAATCCTAGGAATTCACCTGGAATTCATTAGGTCACCTGAACCAAATTGGGTGTCAACCGTAAGAACGGTGGTTGCATAATATGGTCAAAGACAGGACCTTGTGCCAGACCAAAAAATTATAAGGGTGAGCTTTACTATTGCTCCTACCAAGGATAGTAATTGCATCCGACACGTTATAGACCATAATTAAAAGCATGTCAGGGGACATTGCCTTAACAGTTGCTTGTTCAACGCTTTCCTTTACAACCGGGCGGTAGTTTATCGAAAGGTAATATACGGAACAAGTAAACTGGACGTGTTGCTTTCCCAATACAAGGATAGCAAGTGGGTGACACAAAACAGCAAGTTTTGAGCTAAAGATTTCAAATCTGAAACCCACCAAACCCACAAAAACAATTTGCAAACACCAATGAAGGGTTATTTTGGAAAACTTATCTAGGGTAAAAGCTAGATTGTATTTTAAAAAGATCAAATGTTTTCATAAAGATCCAATTTCCTTAAAGAATCTAAATTTTTATAGTCATGTGGGACTGTAAACCACAACGTTACTACCATTGTTTATACCGCCGTATAAAAATCACTGATGTACAAAGTGTGAAGAATAAAGAAGTGATTCTAGTATGTTTTTATTTCAAGACTATATTGCTTGAGGACAAGCAATGCTCAAATGTGGGAATATTTGATAATGCTAAAAACGAACATATAATTCATAGCATTATTCCTCAAGGAAGACAAGCTTTTAGTTGTAATTGTTCTATTTACAAGTGATATTCATTTAAATAATAAAAGGTGAAGACAAAAGACAGATTCGACGAATTGAAGACGCAAACGACCAAAAAGCTCAAAAGTACAAAATACAATCAAAGTGGTTCCAATTATTGATGAGAAACGTCTCAAAATTACAAGAGTACAAGAAGCGAAACGCAAAATGCAAGATATTAAATTGTACGCAAGGACGTTCGAAAATTCAGAACCGGGACCAAAGTCAACTCTCAACGCTCGACGCAGCGGACTAAAAATTATGAGTCAACTATGCACAAGAATAAAATATAATATTTAAATAATTATATAAATTATTTATATATTATATATTATAATATAAACCGTCGGCAAGCTAGGAGCCAAAGTCTTGTGAGCTGGAAAAAGGGGCCATGCGATCGCATGGCCGGGAAGGCAAAAGTCCATTCGATCGCATGGCAGTATGTGACAGCCCACATTGCTGTAAATTCGCGTGTTTTGGTTCAAATATAAACATGTTTTTCTCTTCTCATTCATACGTGTGTGTATATATATATATATATATATATATATATATATATATATATATATATATATATATATATATATATATATATATATATATATATATATATATATATATATATATATATATTATTTTAATTTTAATTTTAATTTTAATTTCTAATAATAAGGGTATGTTAGCGAATGTTGTAAGGATGTAAGTCGAAATTCTGTCTGTGTAACGCTACGCTATTTTTAAGCACTGTAAGTTATGGTTAATGTTATTTTTAAATTAATGTCTCGTAGCTAAGTTATTATTATGCTTATTTAATGCCGAAGTAATCATGATGTTGGGCTGAATATTAAAATTGGGTAATTGGGCTTTGTACCATAATTGGGGTTTGGATAAAAGAACGACACTTGTGGAAATTAGACTATGGGCTATTAATGAGTTTTATATTAACTAAACGATACCTCGTTAAATTAATATATAGACTTATAATTTGACGTATTTATATATAACCACATACGCTTGACTGGGTACGGTGGGTGGGATATCTATAAATACCAATAATTGTTCATTTTACCGGACACGGAACTGGATTAATAGTTAATAGACTTGTTGAAACAGGGGTGGATTACATTCAAGGGTAATTGGTGTAATTGTTAACAAAGTAGTAAAACCTTGGTTTACACGCAGTCGATAACCTGGTGTATTCATTAAACAAAGTATTAAAACCTTGTTACAATTCGAATCCCCAATTAGTTGGAATATTTGACTTCAGGAATAAGAATAATTTGACGAAGACTTTCGCACTTTATGATTATGACTGATGGACTATTATGGACAAATCCGTATGGACATATCGAATAATCCAGGACAAAGGACAATTAACCCATGGGAATAAACTAAAAATCAACACGTCAACCATCATGATTACGGAAGTTTAAATAAGTATAATTCCTTTATTTCATATTTAATTTCCTTTATTTTATATTTAATTGCACTTTTAATTATCGCACTTTTATTTATTGTCATTGTATTTAATTGCACTTTTAATTATCGTACTCTTTAATTGTCGTACTTTTTATTTATCGCATTTTTATTTATCGCAATTTCATTATCGTTATTTACTTTACTATTTAAATTAAGTCTTTTATTTATTTAATATTTTACATTAGGTTTTAACTGCGACTAAAGTTTTAAAATCGACAAACCGGTCATTAAACGGTAAAAACCCCCCTTTTATAATAATAATATTACTTATATTTATTTTTGTATTTTTACAAATATAGTTTTAAAAATATAGCGTTAAGCTTGTTTAATTTTTCCTGTGGAACGAACCGGACTTACTAAAAATTACACTACTGTACGATTAGGTACACTTCCTATAAGTGTTGTAGCAAGGTTTAGGTATATCTATTCTATAAATAAATAAATATCTTGTGTAAAATTGTATCGTATTTAATATTATTTCGTTGTTAAAATAATACTATTTCCTAGTACACCTCGCACACATCACCATCCAAGATCCTTTGAAGCTAGATCATTTCTTGTCACTTTCACTAGGTTTACCTACTAAACTTTAGGTAGTAATGATGTTCATAACATCATTCGATTCATATATATATTACTATCTTATTCGAAGATTTAAACTTGTAATCACTAAAACATAGTTTAGTATATTCTAAACTTGTTCGCAAACAAAGTTAATCCTTCTAACTTAACTTTTAAAATCAACTAAACACATGTTCTATATCTATATGATAAGCTAACTTAATGATGTAAAACCTGGAAACACGAAGAACACCGTAAAACCGGATATACGCCGTCGTAGTAAAATCGGGGGCTGTTTTAGTTTGGATAATTAAAAACTATGATAAACTTTGATTTAAAAGCTATTCTTCTGGGAAAATGATTTTTATTATGAACATGAAACTATATCCAAAAATCATGGTTAAACTCAAAGTGGAAGTATGTTTTCCAAAATGGTCATCTAGACGTCATCTAGACCGTTTTATACATATGAGATTAATATCTACATAAATTAAACATTACCAACGTGATAAGCAATCCAAATTGTTGAGTCTTGTGTTTTTGAAAAGAGTTTTACACAACGTTTGACCGTCCAATTTGACCGATGATATCACGAACTATATAACATACGATAATTATACGATTGTGTACATATACGTATTTATACATATTTAACATGATCTAAGGATGGTTTAACATATCGTTGTGTACTAATAACAATGAGTTATAAGTATACTTTGAGACTACTAACTTAAGTTTTCAAAACGGTAGCTATACGTAACTTTCTTTGACATATATACCTATAACCTATAATGCTTATACAAGTATCGTATAAATACGTATTTAATTACTTTAAAGGACTTAAATACATAAAACAATATAATTATATTCACAAAAGATAGTTATATTTGAATTCTCGTTCCGTTTTCTCAAGATTTCTACACGTATACCTAGGGTATATGTACCCGTATTATACGCAGCTTCTAGATGTATTTACTATTGATAAATACCAATTATTAGACCTCGATTATCTGCTATTAGTAGCCATTGTTAGTCAACAACATGTGGGATCAATTAGGAAGACTTATGAGCTAAAAATCAAAACTTAAAATCTATATATATACATACATATACACGTTTTTTTATATACATATATATACTTCCATATCAACTTTATTTTAAGATAAATGATCTTCTAAACTCTCTCATCTTCAACCTTCAAGTGTTCTTCAAGATCTTCATAAGTTTCTAGCTTCATAATCAAGGCAAAACTATGTTTAAACTTTGATTCAATTCATGTAAGTTAATTATCTTAAATCAAGATATAAACTTACTTACAACCTTTGTTTCTTTCATGATTTCACTTCTTAATCTTCCAAGTCATCAAGAACAAGTTCATATCTTGTTTATTCAGTAACATTCTTCATCATACTTGAGGTATAACCTTTGTTCATCATCTTGTTCAATTATAACTATCTTACTAAGAATATACAAATTATAACAACAAGAACATAGTTTGAAGGATTTCAAACTTGTTCACAAACTAAATAGATCCTTCTAACTTGACTTTTAAAACACTTCAAGACCTGTAATATATCATAATGATATGCTAACTTAACAAGATACAACTTGATTTTACAAAGAACACCTTAAAACTGAATCTACATCGTTGGAGTGCGACCGGGGGCTGTTTTGGGTTGGATAATTAAAAACCATCTTAAACTTTAAATTGGAAGTTTATATTCTGGAAAAATGATATTTCTTATGAATATGTTAATATATAAAAATCTCATGGTGTAACTCAAAGTGTAAGTATTTTTGTAAAAATGATCATCTAGATGTTGTTTTTACAACGGAAATGATCACTTTCATAAGATTCACCAAAGTTTGACCTATAACCTGTGATTTCGAATGCAAACTAAGGTATTTACAGTTCATATTCATAAATTATGACTCGATCCAAGGAAGTGGCAAGTTGAACCAACAAAAACGGAGTTATATTGAAGAAACTACGGCTAAAATGAAATTGGGTATCCGAAGCTAGTTTAGCTACGAAATTAATTGGAGTAAAACTAAACTAATCATATCTTTGCTAATTAATATGATATTTTATATATATTTACTTATGATTTGATTTTATATACTTCAGGACCACCCGTAAACAACACGAGAAGATTAATTATAAGACCTCATGATTGTACGCAACATGTCATTTGACAACACGGTACTTTATGTACGCAACACGTCATTTGACAACATCGTACCATGGGTCGAGATTAATTCTAATCAATACGAATACGATGGGGTCTTTATTTATTTTATTGAACAACTAATTGTGGACCACTAACATCGGACTGCTAACTACGGACTAATAGATATTAAAAGTATTATAAGTATATATGTAACGATTATTTGAAAAGAAAATATGTTAATATATTATATATATGGTTAGGTTCGTGATATCTATCGGAGACCAAGTCGTGTTAAATATCTTCAAAGCAAAAGTGAGTATATAGTCCCACTTTTAAACTCTAAATATTTCGGGATGAGAATACATGCATTTTATGATTTACGTTATGGACACAAGTGATTAAAAATATATATTCTACATTGAGTTGTACCACTGCCATACTTCCCTGTAACTTGGTAACTACTATTTACATGAGGTATTGTAAACGCGAATCCTGTTGATAGATCTATCGGGCCAGACAACCCCAACCGGACTGGACGACCAGTATTCAACGGTTGCACAGTACTTCGTTTCGGTGACTACACTTGGTACGGTGTAGTGAGATTTCATAATAAAGGGAATATGCGACGTTGATTAAATGTTAAGTATGGTTATCAAGTGCTCAACCACTTAGAATATTTTTATTAAAACGTTTATGTATATTAAATCTTGTGGTCTATATTTATAACGCTGCTAGTATTAAACCTATATCTCACCAACTTTTTGTTGACGTTTTAAGCATGTTTATTCTCAGGTGATAATTAAAAGCTTCCGCTGCATTATGCCGAATTTAAGCAGGATTTGGAGTATGCATATTTGTGTCAAAAATAAAACTGCATATCGGAAGATTTGTAATGTGAAATATGTTGGAAATCGTACTGTTATTATCAAATGTAAAGTTTGTAAAACTAAGATTATCGCTAAACGATAATCATTATTATGCTGTTTGAACCTTTAATTATAATAAAGGTTATGGTTTGTATTATAAAAACGTATGCAGATTTTGAAAAATGTCACATTTAGAGGTCAATACCTCGCAATGACACCAATGAGTACGTGACGTTTATATTCGATATGAACGGGATGCTTCAGGTGGTATCAGAGCGTGAGTCTTAGAGAACCAAAAAATTTGCATTAGTGTATCTTACCGAGTTTGTTAGGATGCATTAGTGAGTCTGGACTTTGACCATGTTTGATTTCAAAAACTATTGCTTATCCTTGTTGGTTAAAAATTAATATGTAAATAATATGTGTTACTAATGTGCTAGTTGTTATGTGATAGATGTCTGACTTAGAACTTGTTATCACATTCAGCGACTCCGAACCAGAATCCTCAGATAGTGTTCCAGTTGTTAACCTATCCGATGATGAAAACGACACCTTTGGGGAAGACTCACAATTTCTGGATGAATCAATTGAAGAGGAACCGGAAAGTGATCCTGAGGAGGAAGAAATATAGGAAATTACGAAAGACAAGTTCGAACGAGCATGGAATACGGGGTGAGTTTTCACCGAGCTCGTCGCTTGAGTCTATAGGCTACCTCTTCTATCTGCTTTTCTACAAGGTTGAGGAAAGAAACGAAAGGCTACTGAATTGGAAAATCCAAATCCCGAGTTTAGTGAGGATGTTGTGGCACCAACTCCACCAGACACTTCTACCCCTATTCCCGCTATTCCTATTAGTTCTATCCCGACATCCAGTTCTTCGGTCCCTCAGCCAAAACGCAGGGAGATAGCCAGGATAAGCTTTAAGCGATTTCTTTGAACACAAACGTTTTGGGTTAAATGATGCGCTGTTGTTTTAAACCATGGGATCATATAACTTTTTGTATAATATTACTAGTGTGGTTTGCTTAATGTTTGATGTAAGATAATCATATGTAAAATAGTGAAGTGTGAAATGCAATAATTTTCCATGGTGGAGTATTATTTGGATGGTAGTAATTAATTTCTGTACTAAGCTATTAAGTATGAACTTTAACGGGTAGGTACTACCCTAGATATAATTATAAAACGCTAATAGGAAGAAAAGGCTTTTATAATAATAACTGGTTCATATTATTAATAAGCTACAATGTACTGTAAATACACACTACATCCATAATATTCTATGTGAATAATTATTTTTTTCATTCTTATTGAAGAATATGGCGCGATTGAACCGAATGACGGAACAAGAAATCGAGGAACTCATCAATCAGCGAGTGAACGACAGAATGTTATGGGTCGAGGCTGCGAGAGGTGCTGCAGTTAACCCAAATCCTCGTGTGAGATACAAAACTTTTGAAGGTTGCAAGCCCTCATCATTCAGTGGAACAGAAGGACCGATCAGTTTAACTCGGTGGATCGAAAAGATTGAGTCTGTGTTTAAAATCAGTGGTTGTATTGAGAAGGACATGACCAAGTATGCATCGTGCACCTTACAAGATAGTGCACTCATGTGGTGGAAAAACTATGTGAAGGCCGTAGGAGGAGATGTAGCTTATGATACTCTATGGGAAGAATTCAAAACAATGCTAATCAACGAGTATTGTCCAAGGAATGAGGTTAGGAATTTGGAAGTTGAACTACAAAACCTGAAAGTTGTTGGTACTGAACTCACCAACTACAATCAGCGATTCATGGAATTAGCTTTGCTATGTCCCGAATTGGTACCAATCGAAGAACGGAAGATAGAACTGTACAAAGATGGGTTGCCTAAAAATGTCAAGGCAAATGTTACAGCATCGAAACCCAAGACTATTCATGAAGCCATCATTATGGCAAACGAGTTGATGGACCAGATTGTAGTGACCCGAACTTTTCCATGTTTATATACATTAATTGAGATTGATGTTTACATGATTAAATGTTTCCAACATGTTAAGCAATCAAACTTGTTAAGACTTGATAAATTGAAATAGGTTTCATATAGACAATTGACCACCCAAGTTGACCGGTGATTCACGAACGTTAAAACTTGTAAAAAAAAACTATATGATGACATATATATGGTTATATATATAGTTAACATGATATTATGATAAGTAAACATATCATTAATTATATTAACAATGAACTACATATGTAAAAACAAGACTACTAACTTAATGATTTTGAAACGAGACATATATGTAACGTTTATCGTTGTAACGACATTTAATGTATATATATCATATTAAGAGATATTCGTACATCATAATATCATGATAATATAATAATTTAAAATCTCTTTTGATATTATAAACATTGGGTTAACAACATTTAACAAGATCGTTAACCTAAAGGTTTCAAAACAACACTTACATGTAACGACTAACGATGACTTAACGACTCAGTTAAAATGTATATACATGTAGTGTTTTAATATGTATTTATACACTTTTGAAAGACTTCAATACACTTATCAAAATACTTCTACTTAACAAAAATGCTTACAATTACATTCTCGTTCAGTTTCATCAACAATTCTACTCGTATGCACCCGTATTCGTACTCGTACAATACACAGCTTTTAGATGTATGTACTATTGGTATATACACTCCAATGATCAGCTCTTAGCAGCCCATGTGAGTCACCTAACACATGTGGGAACCATCATTTGGCAACTAGCATGAAATATCTCATAAGATTACAAAAATATGAGTAATCATTCATGACTTATTTACATGAAAACAAAATTACATATCCTTTATATCTAATCCATACACCAACGACCAAAAACACCTACAAACACTTTCATTCTTCAATTTTCTTCATCTAATTGAACTCTCTCAAGTTCTATCTTCAAGTTCTAAGTGTTCTTCATAAATTCCAAAAGTTCTAGTTTCATAAAATCAAGAATACTTTCAAGTTTGCTAGCTCACTTCCAATCTTGTAAGGTGATCATCCAACCTCAAGAAATCTTTGTTTCTTACAGTAGGTTATCATTCTAATACAAGGTAATAATCATATTCAAACTTTGGTTCAATTTCTATAACTATAACAATCTTATTTCAAGTGATGATCTTACTTGAACTTGTTTTCGTGTCATGATTTTGCTTCAAGAACTTTGAGCCATCCAAGGATCCATTGAAGCTAGATCCATTTTTCTCTTTTCCAGTAGGTTCATCCAAGGAACTTAAGGTAGTAATGATGTTCATAACATCATTCGATTCATACATTTAAAGCTATCTTATTCGAAGGTTTAAACTTGTAATCACTAGAACATAGTTTAGTTAATTCTAAACTTGTTCGCAAACAAAAGTTAATCCTTCTAACTTGAATTTTAAAATCAACTAAACACATGTTCTATATCTATATGATATGCTAACTTAATGATTTAAAACCTGGAAACACAAAAAACACCGTAAAACTGGATTTACGCCGTCGTAGTAACACCGCGGGCTGTTTTGGGTTAGTTAATTAAAAACAATGATAAACTTTGATTTAAAAGTTGTTATTTTGAGAAAATGATTTTTATTATGAACATGAAACTATATCCAAAAATTATGGTTAAACTCAAAGTGGAAGTATGTTTTCTAAAATGGTCATCTAGGCGTCGTTCTTTCGACTGAAATGACTACCTTTACAAAAACGACTTGTAACTTATTTTTCCGACTAGAAACCTATACTTTTTTTGTTTAGATTCATAAAATAGAGTTCAATATGAAACCATAGCAATTTGATTCACTCAAAACGGATTTAAAATGAAGAAGTTATGGGTAAAACAAGATTGGATAATTTTTCTCATTTTAGCTACGTGAAAATTGGTAACAAATCTATTCCAACCATAACTTAATCAACTTGTATTATATATTATGTAATCTTGAGATACCATAGACACGTATACAATGTTTCGACCTATCATGTCGACACATCTATATATATTTCGGAACAACCATAGACACTCTATATGTGAATGTTGGAGTTAGCTATACAGGGTTGAGGTTGATTCCAAAATATATATAGTTTGAGTTGTGATCAATACTGAGATACGTATACACTGGGTCGTGGATTGATTCAAGATAATATTTATCGATTTATTTCTGTACATCTAACTGTGGACAACTAGTTGTAGGTTACTAACGAGGACAGCTGACTTAATAAACTTAAAACATCAAAATATATTAAAAGTGTTGTAAATATATTTTGAACATACTTTGATATATATGTATATATTGTTATAGGTTCGTGAATCAACCAGTGGCCAAGTCTTACTTCCCGACGAAGTAAAAATCTGTGAAAGTGAGTTATAGTCCCACTTTTAAAATCTAATATTTTTGGGATGAGAATACATGCAGGTTTTATAAATGATTTACAAAATAGACACAAGTACGTGAAACTACATTCTATGGTTGAATTATCGAAATCGAATATGCCCCTTTTTATTAAGTCTGGTAATCTAAGAATTAGGGAACAGACACCCTAATTGACGCGAATCCTAAAGATAGATCTATTGGGCCTAACAAACCCCATCCAAAGTACCGGATGCTTTAGTACTTCGAAATTTATATCATATCCGAAGGGTGTCCCGGAATGATGGGGATATTCTTATATATGCATCTTGTTATTGTCGGTTACCAGGTGTTCACCATATGAATGATTTTTATCTCTATGTATGGGATGTGTATTGAAATATGAAATCTTGTGGTCTATTGTTACGATTTGATATATATAGGTTAAACCTATAACTCACCAACATTTTTGTTGACGTTTTAAGCATGTTTATTCTCAGGTGATTATTAAGAGCTTCCGCTGTCGCATACTTAAATAAGGACAAGATTTGGAGTCCATGCTTGTATGATATTGTGTAAAAACTGCATTCAAGAAACTTATTTTGTTGTAACATATTTGTATTGTAAACCATTATGTAATGGTCGTGTGTAAACAGGATATTTTAGATTATCATTATTTGATAATCTACGTAAAGCTTTTTAAACCTTTATTTATGAAATAAAGGTTATGGTTTGTTTTAAAAATGAATGCAGTCTTTGAAAAACGTCTCATATAGAGGTCAAAACCTCGCAACGAAATCAATTAATATGGAACGTTTTTAATCAATAAGAACGGGACATTTCAGTTGGTATCCGAGCGTTGGTCTTAGAGAACCAGAAAATTTGCATTAGTGTGTCTTATCGAGTTTGTTAGGATGCATTAGTGAGTCTGGACTTCGACCGTGTTTTCTTTAAAAATGATTGCTTAACATTTTTGTTGGAAACTATATATTTTTAACATATGAATATTATGTGATATATTAATCTCTTAACGTGTTTGATATTATGTGATAGATGTCTACCTCTAGAACAAGTCCCATTGACTCACCTAATAATAATGAAGAGTCAAATGTAAATTGGAATGATTTGTGGACTGATTCACAAGTTCCCGAAGAGGAACCGGAAGAAGAGTCGGAACCGGAAGAAGAATCGGAACCGGATGAAGAAATAGAACCGGTGGGGGAAATAATAAAACGGTTAAGTAAAAGAAAATCCTCAACCAACCGACCAAAGTTAATTATGGTCAATGGTGTTTCCGCCAAGGAAGCAAAATATTGGGAGGATTACCAATTCTCCGATGAATCGGATTCCGACGAGAATTCCGATGATGTTATAGAAATTACCCCAACTGAATTTAAAAAGGCAAAAGAAAATAATAAGGGAAAGGGCATAAAAATAGAGAAATCTAATTCCAACCCCGATGAACTTTATATGTATCGTCAACCCCCGAAGTCCTTAAGTTGTAACAATGACCCGGGAACCTCTAAACCACCAGGTTTTTCTAAACCAATGTGGACAACGACGGCTCGTATTAGGGGAACATCATATATCCCTAGAAACTTGGCAAAACGAACCAAAACCAAAGAAGAAGAAACGAGCGAGTCGGAATAAGATAGTTGTGTTCGTGTGGTGTAATATATGGAATATAGTGTTCTTATGCTTTATGATATATGTAAAAATTGCTTGTATTAATAAGTATTTTTTTTATGAATCTAACTCTTGTCTATTTTACAGTTTAAAAACACAAAATGGATAGACAACCCAATATTTTAAGAGACCTACCCGGAGACATGATTGATGAAATCTTGTCTAGAGTCGGCCAGAATTCTTCGGCACAACTATTTAAGGCGAGATCAGTTTGTAAGACATTCGAAGAACGTTCCAAGAATGTCTTGGTTTATAAGAGACTTTCGTTTGAAAGATGGGGGATATCACATTGGGAAACCCATAAGTTACGATGTGTTTACTTTGACGCATATATTGCGGGGAACCCAAATGCTATTTTACGCAACGGGTTAAGAAATTATTTTGACTCAATATATCCGAATATTGGACTTCGTGATTTAGAAAAAGCGGCTAACATGCAACATAAAGAAGCATGTTATGCTTACGGATTAGTAATGTTCGCTTCTCACCAAAGTGAGAACAAGAACATCGGGCTACAACTATTAAACAAAACGTTTCCACAAGTGACGGAGTCGGTAATTGGGGTAAGAAATGAGGTTTTTAGATTATTACGGGACTGTTGGACATTACGTAACCCTCGTCCCTTTGATGACGTTACAACACGCTGTCTTATCAACGGCCATAACGGTTATGTTGCACAAGACCAAGGATGGGAAGTAGTCCTAGTAAAACCAGAATGCATGACTTGTTTCTGGACGTATGAATTACGTGTCTTTATTGCCTTTGCTGAACGACTTGTGTACTAGCTAGAATTGTCTTCACAACTATCTTGTATCAAAGTTATTGTGTGCTATATTTCATGCTTTATGTAAAATAAGCGGTATTGTAAGTTTGTAAAATATTGTATAAAAGTTTGAACGCGAAATATTATTATAATCAGTTTTTCATATAGAATTGTAGTAGTTGAATTGTATATTAGCTACTAAGTATGAACTTAACGGGTAGGTACTACCCGAATTTAAACTTATAAAACGCTAATATGAAGAAAAAGCTTTTATAAATGAGTTCATATTATGCTACGAAATACTATTAACTACTCTTAATATTCTGTATGATTAACTTGTTCCATTTAACTATTTTGAAGGAAATGGCACCGACTACTCGACACACCGTGAATATGAATGAAGAGGAATTCCGTACTTTTCTAGCTTCAAACATAGCCGCAGTACAGGCTGCGCTACATACCAACAATAACCTTGGATCTAGCAGTACAGGAAATCGTGTAGGATGCACCTACAAAGAATTCACTGCCTGCAAACCTTTGGAATTTGATGGAACCGAAGGATCGATCGGATTGAAACGGTGGACCGAGAAGGTTGAATCGGTGTTTGCCATAAGTAAGTGTACTGAAGAGGACAAAGTGAAGTACGCTACGCATACCTTCACAGGTTCTGCGTTAACATGGTGGAATACCTATCTAGAGCAAGTGGGACAAGATGATGCGTACGCACTACCGTGGTCAGCATTCAAGCACTTGATGAACGAGAAGTACCGTCCC
Organism: Rutidosis leptorrhynchoides; assembly: GCF_046630445.1. NCBI lineage: Eukaryota > Viridiplantae > Streptophyta > Magnoliopsida > Asterales > Asteraceae > Rutidosis > Rutidosis leptorrhynchoides. The sequence continues at coordinate 366,250,883 of NC_092339.1, forward strand.
AGAACCGAGGTCAATAAGCTCAAGACAGAACTTAGAGGGTTACGAACCCAAGGATTTGATATTACCACGTACGAAAGACGATTCACAGAATTGTGCCTATTGTGTCCGGGAGCATTCGAAGATGAGGAAGAGAAGATCGACGCGTTTGTGAAAGGATTACCGGAAAGAATCCAAGAAGATATAAGTTCACACGAGCCCGCCTCCATACAACAGGCATGTAGAATGGCTCACAAACTAGTGAACCAGATTGAAGAAAGAATTAAAGAACAGACTGCTGAAGAGGCCAATGTGAAGCAAGTCAAAAGAAAGTGGGAGGAAAACGGTGATAAGAATCACCAATACAACAACAACAGCAATTACAACAATAATCGCAACAATTATCCCAACAATCGCAACATCAATCGCAACTACAACAAACGGCCCAACAACAACAACAACAACAACAACAACAACAGCAACTACAACAATCATCCCAACAACAATAATAACCGCAACAACAACAACAATCAGAAGCAACTATGCCAAAGGTGTGAAAAGAATCACTCGGGGTTCTGCACCAAATTTTGCAACAAGTGTAAAAGAAATGGTCATAGCGCGGCGAAGTGTGAGGTCTACGGACCAGGGGTTAATAGAACGAAAGGAACAAATGGTGTCGGAACGAGTAATGGCGGAGCAAGTAGTGTCGGAACAAGTTATGCCAATGTAGTTTGTTATAAATGTGGAAAACCAGGCCACATTATTAGAAATTGCCCGAACCAGGAGAACACGAATGGACAAGGCCGTGGAAGAGTTTTCAATATTAATGCGGTAGAGGCACAGGAAGACCCGGAGCTTGTTACGGGTACGTTTCTTATTGACAATAAATCTGCTTACGTTTTATTTGATTCGGGTGCGGATAGAAGCTATATGAGTAGAGATTTTTGTGCTAAATTAAGTTGTCCATTGACACCTTTGGATAGTAAATTTTTACTCGAATTAGCAAATGGTAAATTAATTTCAGCAGATAATATATGTCGGAATCGAGAAATTAAACTGGTTAGCGAAACATTTAAGATTGATTTGATACCAGTAGAGTTAGGGAGTTTTGATGTGATAATCGGTATGGACTGGTTGAAAGAAGTGAAAGCGGAGATCGTTTGTTACAAAAATGCAATTCGCATTATACGAGAAAAAGGAAAACCCTTAATGGTGTACGGAGAAAAGGGCAACACGAAGCTACATCTTATTAGTAATTTGAAGGCACAAAAACTAATAAGAAAAGGTTGCTATGCTGTTCTAGCACACATCGAGAAAATACAAACTGAAGAAAAGAGCATCAATGATGTTCCCATTGCAAAAGAATTTCCCGATGTATTTCCAAAAGAATTACCGGGATTACCCCCACATCGATCCGTTGAATTTCAAATAGATCTTGTACCAGGAGCTGCACCAATAGCTCGTGCTCCTTACAGACTCGCACCCAGCGAGATGAAAGAACTGCAAAGCCAATTACAAGAACTTTTAGAGCGTGGTTTCATTCGACCAAGCACATCACCGTGGGGAGCTCCTGTTTTGTTTGTCAAGAAGAAAGATGGTACATTCAGGTTGTGTATCGACTACCGAGAGTTGAACAAACTTACCATCAAGAACCGCTACCCACTACCGAGAATCGACGACTTATTTGATCAACTACAAGGCTCGTCTGTTTATTCAAAGATTGACTTACGTTCCGGGTATCATCAAATGCGGGTGAAAGAAGATGATATTCCAAAGACTGCTTTCAGAACACGTTACGGTCATTACGAGTTTATGGTTATGCCGTTTGGTTTAACTAATGCACCAGCTGTGTTCATGGACCTTATGAACCGAGTGTGTGGACCATACCTTGACAAGTTTGTCATTGTTTTCATTGATGACATACTTATTTACTCAAAGAATGACCAAGAACACGGTGAACATTTGAGAAAGGTGTTAGAAGTATTGAGGAAGGAAGAATTGTACGCTAAGTTTTCAAAGTGTGCATTTTGGTTGGAAGAAGTTCAATTCCTCGGTCACATAGTGAACAAAGAAGGTATTAAGGTGGATCAGGCAAAGATAGAAACTGTTGAAAAGTGGGAAACCCCGAAAACTCCGAAACACATACGCCAGTTTTTAGGACTAGCTGGTTACTACAGAAGGTTCATCCAAGACTTTTCCAGAATAGCAAAACCCTTGACTGCATTAACGCATAAAGGGAAGAAATTTGAATGGAATGATGAACAAGAGAAAGCGTTTCAGTTATTGAAGAAAAAGCTAACTACGGCACCTATATTGTCATTGCCTGAAGGGAATGATGATTTTGTGATTTATTGTGACGCATCAAAGCAAGGTCTCGGTTGTGTATTAATGCAACGAACGAAGGTGATTGCTTATGCGTCTAGACAATTGAAGATTCACGAACAAAATTATACGACGCATGATTTGGAATTAGGCGCGGTTGTTTTTGCATTAAAGACTTGGAGGCACTACTTATATGGGGTCAAAAGTATTATATATACCGACCACAAAAGTCTTCAACACATATTTAATCAGAAACAACTGAATATGAGGCAGCGTAGGTGGATTGAATTATTGAATGATTACGATTTTGAGATTCGTTACCACCCGGGGAAGGCAAATGTGGTAGCCGATGCCTTGAGCAGGAAGGATAGAGAACCCATTCGAGTAAAATCTATGAATATAATGATTCATAATAACATTACTACTCAAATAAAGGAGGCGCAACAAGGAGTTTTAAAAGAGGGAAATTTAAAGGATGAAATACCCAAAGGATCGGAGAAGCATCTTAATATTCGGGAAGACGGAACCCGGTATAGGGCTGAAAGGATTTGGGTACCAAAATTTGGAGATATGAGAGAAATGGTACTTAGAGAAGCTCATAAAACCAGATACTCAATACATCCTGGAACGGGGAAGATGTACAAGGATCTCAAGAAACATTTTTGGTGGCCGGGTATGAAAGCCGATGTTGCTAAATACGTAGGAGAATGTTTGACGTGTTCTAAGGTCAAAGCTGAGCATCAGAAACCATCAGGTCTACTTCAACAACCCGAAATCCCGGAATGGAAATGGGAAAACATTACCATGGATTTCATCACTAAATTGCCAAGGACTGCAAGTGGTTTTGATACTATTTGGGTAATAGTTGATCGTCTCACCAAATCAGCACACTTCCTACCAATAAGAGAAGATGACAAGATGGAGAAGTTAGCACGACTGTATTTGAAGGAAGTCGTCTCCAGACATGGAATACCAATCTCTATTATCTCTGATAGGGATGGCAGATTTATTTCAAGATTCTGGCAGACATTACAGCAAGCATTAGGAACTCGTCTAGACATGAGTACTGCCTATCATCCACAAACTGATGGGCAGAGCGAAAGGACGATACAAACGCTTGAAGACATGCTACGAGCATGTGTTATTGATTTCGGAAACAGTTGGGATCGACATCTACCGTTAGCAGAATTTTCCTACAACAACAGCTACCATTCAAGCATTGAGATGGCGCCGTTTGAAGCACTTTATGGTAGAAAGTGCAGGTCTCCGATTTGTTGGAGTGAGGTGGGGGATAGACAGATTACGGGTCCGGAGATTATACAAGAAACTACCGAGAAGATCATCCAAATTCAACAACGGTTGAAAACCGCCCAAAGTCGACAAAAGAGCTACGCTGACATTAAAAGAAAAGATATAGAATTTGAAATTGGAGAGATGGTCATGCTTAAAGTTTCACCTTGGAAAGGCGTTGTTCGATTTGGTAAACGAGGAAAATTAAATCCAAGGTATATTGGACCATTCAAGATTATTGATCGTGTCGGACCAGTAGCTTACCGGCTTGAGTTACCTCAACAACTCGCGGCTGTACATAACACTTTCCACGTCTCGAATTTGAAGAAATGTTTTGCTAAAGAAGATCTCACTATTCCGTTAGATGAAATCCAAATCAACGAAAAACTCCAATTCATCGAAGAACCCGTCGAAATAATGGATCGTGAGGTTAAAAGACTTAAGCAAAACAAGATACCAATTGTTAAGGTTCGATGGAATGCTTGTAGAGGACCCGAGTTCACCTGGGAGCGTGAAGATCAGATAAAGAAGAAATACCCGCATCTATTTCCAGAAGATTCGTCAACACCTTCAACAGCTTAAAATTTCGGGACGAAATTTATTTAACGGGTAGGTACTGTAGTGACCCGAACTTTTCCATGTTTATATACATTAATTGAGATTGATGTTTACATGATTAAATGTTTCCAACATGTTAAGCAATCAAACTTGTTAAGACTTGATAAATTGAAATAGGTTTCATATAGACAATTGACCACCCAAGTTGACCGGTGATTCACGAACGTTAAAACTTGTAAAAAAAAACTATATGATGACATATATATGGTTATATATATAGTTAACATGATATTATGATAAGTAAACATATCATTAATTATATTAACAATGAACTACATATGTAAAAACAAGACTACTAACTTAATGATTTTGAAACGAGACATATATGTAACGTTTATCGTTGTAACGACATTTAATGTATATATATCATATTAAGAGATATTCGTACATCATAATATCATGATAATATAATAATTTAAAATCTCTTTTGATATTATAAACATTGGGTTAACAACATTTAACAAGATCGTTAACCTAAAGGTTTCAAAACAACACTTACATGTAACGACTAACGATGACTTAACGACTCAGTTAAAATGTATATACATGTAGTGTTTTAATATGTATTTATACACTTTTGAAAGACTTCAATACACTTATCAAAATACTTCTACTTAACAAAAATGCTTACAATTACATTCTCGTTCAGTTTCATCAACAATTCTACTCGTATGCACCCGTATTCGTACTCGTACAATACACAGCTTTTAGATGTATGTACTATTGGTATATACACTCCAATGATCAGCTCTTAGCAGCCCATGTGAGTCACCTAACACATGTGGGAACCATCATTTGGCAACTAGCATGAAATATCTCATAAGATTACAAAAATATGAGTAATCATTCATGACTTATTTACATGAAAACAAAATTACATATCCTTTATATCTAATCCATACACCAACGACCAAAAACACCTACAAACACTTTCATTCTTCAATTTTCTTCATCTAATTGAACTCTCTCAAGTTCTATCTTCAAGTTCTAAGTGTTCTTCATAAATTCCAAAAGTTCTAGTTTCATAAAATCAAGAATACTTTCAAGTTTGCTAGCTCACTTCCAATCTTGTAAGGTGATCATCCAACCTCAAGAAATCTTTGTTTCTTACAGTAGGTTATCATTCTAATACAAGGTAATAATCATATTCAAACTTTGGTTCAATTTCTATAACTATAACAATCTTATTTCAAGTGATGATCTTACTTGAACTTGTTTTCGTGTCATGATTTTGCTTCAAGAACTTTGAGCCATCCAAGGATCCATTGAAGCTAGATCCATTTTTCTCTTTTCCAGTAGGTTCATCCAAGGAACTTAAGGTAGTAATGATGTTCATAACATCATTCGATTCATACATTTAAAGCTATCTTATTCGAAGGTTTAAACTTGTAATCACTAGAACATAGTTTAGTTAATTCTAAACTTGTTCGCAAACAAAAGTTAATCCTTCTAACTTGAATTTTAAAATCAACTAAACACATGTTCTATATCTATATGATATGCTAACTTAATGATTTAAAACCTGGAAACACAAAAAACACCGTAAAACTGGATTTACGCCGTCGTAGTAACACCGCGGGCTGTTTTGGGTTAGTTAATTAAAAACAATGATAAACTTTGATTTAAAAGTTGTTATTTTGAGAAAATGATTTTTATTATGAACATGAAACTATATCCAAAAATTATGGTTAAACTCAAAGTGGAAGTATGTTTTCTAAAATGGTCATCTAGGCGTCGTTCTTTCGACTGAAATGACTACCTTTACAAAAACGACTTGTAACTTATTTTTCCGACTAGAAACCTATACTTTTTTTGTTTAGATTCATAAAATAGAGTTCAATATGAAACCATAGCAATTTGATTCACTCAAAACGGATTTAAAATGAAGAAGTTATGGGTAAAACAAGATTGGATAATTTTTCTCATTTTAGCTACGTGAAAATTGGTAACAAATCTATTCCAACCATAACTTAATCAACTTGTATTATATATTATGTAATCTTGAGATACCATAGACACGTATACAATGTTTCGACCTATCATGTCGACACATCTATATATATTTCGGAACAACCATAGACACTCTATATGTGAATGTTGGAGTTAGCTATACAGGGTTGAGGTTGATTCCAAAATATATATAGTTTGAGTTGTGATCAATACTGAGATACGTATACACTGGGTCGTGGATTGATTCAAGATAATATTTATCGATTTATTTCTGTACATCTAACTGTGGACAACTAGTTGTAGGTTACTAACGAGGACAGCTGACTTAATAAACTTAAAACATCAAAATATATTAAAAGTGTTGTAAATATATTTTGAACATACTTTGATATATATGTATATATTGTTATAGGTTCGTGAATCAACCAGTGGCCAAGTCTTACTTCCCGACGAAGTAAAAATCTGTGAAAGTGAGTTATAGTCCCACTTTTAAAATCTAATATTTTTGGGATGAGAATACATGCAGGTTTTATAAATGATTTACAAAATAGACACAAGTACGTGAAACTACATTCTATGGTTGAATTATCGAAATCGAATATGCCCCTTTTTATTAAGTCTGGTAATCTAAGAATTAGGGAACAGACACCCTAATTGACGCGAATCCTAAAGATAGATCTATTGGGCCTAACAAACCCCATCCAAAGTACCGGATGCTTTAGTACTTCGAAATTTATATCATATCCGAAGGGTGTCCCGGAATGATGGGGATATTCTTATATATGCATCTTGTTATTGTCGGTTACCAGGTGTTCACCATATGAATGATTTTTATCTCTATGTATGGGATGTGTATTGAAATATGAAATCTTGTGGTCTATTGTTACGATTTGATATATATAGGTTAAACCTATAACTCACCAACATTTTTGTTGACGTTTTAAGCATGTTTATTCTCAGGTGATTATTAAGAGCTTCCGCTGTCGCATACTTAAATAAGGACAAGATTTGGAGTCCATGCTTGTATGATATTGTGTAAAAACTGCATTCAAGAAACTTATTTTGTTGTAACATATTTGTATTGTAAACCATTATGTAATGGTCGTGTGTAAACAGGATATTTTAGATTATCATTATTTGATAATCTACGTAAAGCTTTTTAAACCTTTATTTATGAAATAAAGGTTATGGTTTGTTTTAAAAATGAATGCAGTCTTTGAAAAACGTCTCATATAGAGGTCAAAACCTCGCAACGAAATCAATTAATATGGAACGTTTTTAATCAATAAGAACGGGACATTTCACAGATTATTCTGGATAAGAACACCGATGTCAAGACATCGGAAAACAAAAGAAAGTGGGAAGGTAATCAACAATACAACAAGAAACAAGAAACCATGTAAGGTGCGGGTAGTGGTTCAAGCTCAGGTTACAAAGGACGAAATCCTTTATGTAACAGATGCCACAAATATCACGCTGGTTATTGTAATGTGGTGTGCGATAATTTTAATCGAAGGGGTCATCTTGCTGAAGATTGTAGGATTCCTGTTACAAATACAAATGGCACCAAGACTCCTGCCACCAATGCAAATAGAACTGCCTTGGCCACTGTTACTTGTTATGGGTGTGGGAAACAGGGTCATTATAAGAGCCAGTGCCCGAATCCAGAGAAGGGTAACTCAAAGCTAAAACTCATTAGCTGTTTGAAAGCCCAAAAGTGCTTGAAGAAAGGGTGCTATGCAATCTTAGCACATGTTAATAAAGTCGAAATGAAGGAAAAAGAGAAGAGCATCAATGACGTGCCTGTAGCAAAAGATTTTCCTGAAGTCTTTCTGGAAGAGTTGCCAGGATTACCTCCATTTAGATCTGTAGAATTTCAAATAGATCTAGTACCAGGAGCTGCACCATTGGCTCATGCTCCATACAGACTTACACTATTTGAGATGAAAGAGTTACAAAGCCAGTTACAAGAATTACTGGACCGTGGTTTCATTCGACCGAGCACTTCACCGTGGGGAGCTCTGATTTTATTTGTCAAGAAGAAAGATGGATCCTTCCGAAGTATAGATTACCGTGAATTAAATAAGTTGAAATGTCCCGTTCATATTGATTATAAACGTTCCATATTAATTGATTTCTTCGTGAGGTTTTGACCTCTATATGAGACGTTTTTCAAAGACTGCATTTATTTTTAAAACAACCATAACCTTTATTTTATCGATAAAGGTTTAAAAAGCATTACGTAGATTATCAAATAATGATAATCTAAAATATACCGTTTACACACGACCATTACATAATGGTTTACAATAAGAACATATTACATCAAAAATAAGTTTCTTGAATGCAGTTTTTACATAATATCATACAAGCATGGACTCCAAATCTTGTCCTTATTTTAGTATGCAACAGCGGAAGCTCTTAATAATCACCTGAGAATAAACATGCTTAAAACGTCAACAAAAATGTTGGTGAGTTATAGGTTTAACCTATATATTATCAAATCATAATAATAGACCACAAGATTTCATATTTCAATATACATCCCATACATAGAGATAAAATTCATTCATATGGTGAACACCTGGTAACCGACATTAACAAGATGCATATAAGAATATCCCCTATCATTCCAGGAAATCCTTCGGACATGATAAAAATGAATTCGAAGTACTAAAGCATCCGGTACTTTGGATGGGGTTCGTTAGGCCCAATAGATCTATCTTTAGGATTCGCGTCAATTAGTAGATCGGTTTACTAATTCTTAGGTTACCAAGCAAAAGGGGCATATTCGGCTTCGATCATTCACCCATATAATGTAGTTTCAATTACTTGTGTCTATTTCGTAAAACATTTATAAAACTGCATGTATTCTCATCCTAAAATATTAGATTTTAAAAGTGGGACTATAACTCACTTTCACAGATTTTTACTTCGTCGGGAAGTAAGACTTGGCCACTGGTCGATTCACAAACCTATAACAAATATGTACATATATATCAAAGTATGTTCAAAATATATTTACAACACTTTTAATACATTTTGATGTTTTAAGTTTATTAAGTCAGCTGTCCTCGTTAGTAACCTACAACTAGTTATCCACAGTTAGATGTACAGAAATAAATTGATATATATTATCTTGAATCAATCCACGACCTAGTGTATACACGTCTCAGGCTAGATCAAAACTCAAAGTATATATATTTTTGGAATCAACCTCAACCCTGTATAGCTAACTCCAACATTACTGCATATAGAGTGTCTATGGTTGTTCCAAATAATATATATACATGGGTCGATATGATATGTCAAAACATTTGCATACGTGTCTATGGTATCCCAAGATTACATAATATATTAGAATACATGTATAATACAATATAATTTAGCTAGGATATGATTTGTATAGAATTGTTAATATTTTCCGTAGCTACAAAAATCAAAAAATATCCAATCTTGTTTTACCCATAACTTCTTCATTTTAAATCCGTTTTGAGTGAATCAAATTGCTATGGTTTCATATTGAACTCTATTTTATGAATCTAAATAGAAAAAGTATAGGTTTATAGTCGGAAATATAAGTTACAAGTCATTTTTGTAAGAGGTAGTCATTTCAGTCGAAAGAACGACGTCTTGATGACCATTTTGAAAAACATACTTCCACTTTGAGTTTAACCATGATTTTTGGATATAGTTTCATGTTCATAATAAAAATTATTTTTCCATAAGAACAACTTTTTTTTATCAAAGTTTATCATAGTTTTTAATTATCAAACCCAAAACAGCCTGCGGTGTTATTACGACGGCGTATGTCCGGTTTTACGGTATTTTTCGTGTTTCCAGGGTTTAAATCATTAAGTTAGCATATCATATAGATATAGAACATGTGTTTAGTTGATTTTAAAAGTCAAGTTAGAAGGATTAACTTTTGTTTGCGAACAAGTTTAGAATTAACTAAACTATGTTCTAGTGATTTCAAGTTTAAACCTTCGAATAAGATAGCTTTATATGTATGAATCGAATGATGTTATGAACATCATTACTACCTCAAGTTTTATGGATAAACCTACTGGAAAAGAGACAAATGGATCTAGCTTCAAAGAATCTTGGATGGCTTGAAAGTTCTTGAAGTAGAATCATGACACGAAAACAAGTTCATGTAAGATTTCCACTCGAAATAAGATTGTTATAGTTATAGAAATTGAATCAAAGTTTGAATATGAGTATTACCTTGTATTAGAAAGATATTTTACTGTAAATAAGAAAGATTTCTTGAGGTTGGATGATCACTCTACAAGATTGGAAGTAAGCTAGCAAACTTGGAAGTATTCTTGATTTTATGAAACTAGAACTTGTAGAATTTATGAAGAACACTTAGAACTTGAAGATAGAACTTGAGAGAGATCAATTAGATGAAGAAAATTGAAGAATGAAAGTGTTTGTAGGTGTTTTTGGTCGTTGGTATATGGATTAGATATAAAGGATGTGTAATTTTATTTACATGTAAATAAGTCATGAATGATTACTCATATTTTTGTAATTTTATGAGATATTTCATGCTAGTTGCCAAATGATGGTTCCCACATGTGTTAGGTGACTCACATGGGCTGCTAAGAGCTGATCATTGGATTATATATACCAATAGTACATACATCTAAAAGCTGTGTATTGTACGAGTACGAATATGGGTGCATACGAGTAGAATTGTTGATGAAACTGAACGAGGATGTAGTTGTAAGCATTTTTGTTAAGTAGAAGTATTTTGATAAGTGTCTTGAAGTCTTTCAAAAGTGTATGAATACATATTAAAAAACTACATGTATATACATTTTAACTGAGTCGTTAAGTAATCGTTAGTCGTTACATGTAAATGTTGATTTGAAACCTTTAAGTTAACGATCTTGTTAAATGTTGTTAACCCAATGTTTATTATATCTAATGAGATGTTAAATTATTATATTATCATGATATTATGATATATTAATATATCTTAATATGATATATATATATATACATTTAAATGTCGATACAACGATAATCGTTACATATATGTCTCGTTTCGAAATCATTAAGTTAGTAGTCTTGTTTTTACATATGTAGTTCATTGTTAATACACTTAATGACATGTTTACTTATCATTTATCATGATTAAACATAGTGTATCAATATCTTAATATGATTCATATGTATTTAGTAAGAAGTTGTTATAACGATAATCGTTATATATATCGTTTCGAGTTTCTTAATTCAATAAACTCAATTTTATGTATATAACTCATTGTTAAAATACCTAATGAGATACTTACTTATCATAATATCATGTTAACTATATATATAATCATATATATGTCATCATATAGTTTTTACAAGTTTTAGCGTTCGTGAATCACCGGTCAACTTGGGTGGTCAAATGTCTATTTGAAACCTATTTCAATTAATCAAGTCTTAACAAGTTTGATTGCTTAACATGTTGAAAACACTTAATCATGTAAATAACAATTTCATTTAATATATATATAAACATGGAAAAGTTCAGGTCACTACATAAGTTAACTATCAAGAATCGATATCCACTACCGAGAATTGATGACTTATTTGATCAACTACAAGGATCATGTGTTTATTCAAAAATCGATCTAAGATCGGGCTATCATCAACTACGCATCAAAGAAGAAGATATTCCAAAAACTGCTTTCCGAAGACGCTAGGTCATTACGAATTTTTGGTCATGCCGTTTGGATTAACGAATGCGCCAGCTGTATTCATGGACCTCATGAATCGAGTTTGTAGTCCGTATCTAGATAAGTTTGTTATCGTTTTCATTGACGATATTCTCATCTATTCCAAAAATGAGAAAGAGCATGAGCAGCATTTAAGGTTGGTATTAGAATTGTTAAGAAAAGAACAGTTATACGCCAAATTTTCTAAGTGTGCATTTTGGTTGAAAGAAGTGCAATTTCTTGGTCACGTTGTTAGTAGCAAAGGAATTCAGGTTGATCCAGCTAAAATTGAGGCCATTGAAAAATGGGAGACTCCTAAGACACCAACACAAATACGTCAATTTTTGAGTTTAGCCGGTTATTATAGAAGGTTTATTCAAGATTTCTCCCGAATAGCTAAACCATTAACAGCGTTAATGCAAAAAGGGAAGAAGTATGAATGGACTTCTGAGCAGGAGAGTGCATTTCAATTACTGAAGAAGAAGTTGACTACAGTGCCTATTTTATCGTTACCTGAAGGAAACGATGATTTTGAGATATATTGTGACGCTTCACGACAAGGTTTTGGTTGCGTCCTTATGCAATGAAAGAAAGTTATTGCGTACGCATCCCGACAATTGAAGATTCACGAGCGAAATTATACGACGCATGATCTAGAACTGGGAGCAGTAGTGTTTGCATTGAAGATATGAAGACACTACTTATATGGGGTTAAATGCACTGTGTTTACCGATCATAAAAGCCTTCAACATATTTTCGATCAAAAACAGCTGAACATGAGGCAACGTAGGTGGGTCGAACTGATAAACGACTATGATTGTGAGATTCGCTATCATCCCGGGAAAGCGAATGTAGTGGCTGACGCTCTAAGCAGAAAGGAACGAGAGCCAATTCGAGTACTAGCGATGAACATAAAAATTCGCATGAATATCAACTCACAAATCAAAGAGGCTCAACGAGAAGCTCTTACTAAGGAAAACATAGGAAATGAAATATTGAAGAAGTATGAGAAGCAACTCGTTATACGGGAAGACGGAATTCGATGTTTTGCAAAACATATTTGGGTACCAAAGTTGGGTGGATTAAGGAAGTTGATATTGAACGAGGCACATAAGACAAGATACTCGATACATCCTGGAGTTGGAAAGATGTATCAAGATCTTAAGACGCATTATTGGTGGCCTAATTTAAAGACAGACGTTGCAACATATGTCGGGGAATGTTTAACTTGTTGCAAAGTCAAAGCAGAACACCAGAAGCTGTAAGGGTTACTTCAACAACCAGAAATCACAGAATGGAAGTGGGACGGTATTACCATGGATTTTATCATGAAGTTACCCAATACTGCATGGGGTTATGACACCATTTGGGTAATAGTTGATCGTCTCACCAAATCTGCACATTTCTTGCCTATAAAGGAAACGGATAGAATAGAGAAACTATTACGATTATACATAAAGGAAATTGTTTTAAGGCATGGAATACCTATTTCCATTATATCCGATCGTGATAGTAGATTTACATCAAAGTTCTGAAAATCACTACAGGAGGCCCTGGGAACTCGTTTGGATATGAGCACCGCATATCATCCGAAAACTGACGGGCAGAGTGAAAGAATAATTCAGACTCTTGAAGACATGCTCAGGGCATGTGTGATCAATTTTGGAAACGGATGGGATAAATATCTACCATTAGCAGAATTCTCGTATAATAATAGTTATCATGCGAGCATTAAAGCTGCACCATTCGAAGCACTGTATGGAAGGAAGTGTAGATCCCCTATTTGTTGGAATGAAGTAGGAGATCGACGATTAACTGGTCCCGAAATCATACACGAAACTACTGAGAATATAGTACAAATCAAGGAGAGATTGAAAACAGCCCGTAGTCGCCAAAAGAGTTACGCCGATGTTCGAAGGAAACCATTAGAGTTTCAGATCGGTGACATGGTTATGCTAAAGGTGTCACCTTGGAAAGGTGTAATACGTTTCGGCAAAAGGGGTAAACTGAACCCAAGGTATGTAGGCCCGTTCAAGATCATCGAACGCATTGGACCGGTAGCTTATCGACTCGAGTTACCACAACAACTCGCCGGAGTACATAATACGTTTCACGTTTCAAACCTTAAGAAGTGTCTTGCAAAGGGAGACCTCACCATTCCTCTTGAAGAAATCCAAATCGACGAGAAACTACAATTCATAGAAGAACCAGTCGAAATCATGGATCGTGAAGTTAAACAGCTCAAGCAGAGCAACATACCAATCATTAAGGTTCGTTGGAATGCTCGAAGGGGTCCCGAGTTTACTTGGGAACGAGAGGATCAGATGAAACAAAAGTACCCACATTTGTTTCCCGAAAACGCAAAATAGGTACTACTTTAAAATTTCGGGACGAAATTTATTTAACGGGTAGGTACTGTAATGACCCGGATTTTTCCGACCGTTTTATACATATGAGATTAATATCTACATAAATTAAACATTACCAACATGACAAGCAATCCAAATTGTTGAGTCTTGTGTTTTTGAAAAGAGTTTTACACAACGTTTGACCGTCCAATTTGACCGATGGTATCACGAACTATATAACATACGATAATTATACGATTGTGTACATATACGTATTTATACATATTTAACATGATTTAAGGATGGTTTAACATATCATTGTGTACTAATAACAATGAGTTATAAGTATGCTTTGAGACTACTAACTTAAGTTTTCAAAACGGTAACTATACGTAACGTTCTTTGACATATATACCTATAACCTATAATGCTTATACAAGTATCGTATAAATACATATTTAATTACTTTAAAGGACTTAAATACATAAAACAATATAAGTATATTCACAAAAGTAGTTATATTTGAATTCACGTTCTGTTTTCTCAAGATTTCTACACGTATACCTAGGGTATATGTACCCGTATTATACGCAGCTTCTAGATGTATTTACTATTGATAAATACCAATTATTAGACCTCAATTATCTGCTCTTAGAAGCCATTGTTAGTCAACAACATGTGGGATCAATTAGGAAGACTTATGAGCTAAAAATCAAAACTTAAAATCTATATATATACATACATATACACGTTTTTTTTATATACATACATATACTTCCATATCAACTTTATTTTAAGATAAATGATCTTCTAAACTCTCTCATCTTTAACCTTCAAGTGTTCTTCAAGATCTTCATAAGTTTCTAGCTTCATAATCATGGTAAAACTATGTTTAAACTTTGATTCAGTTCATGTAAGTTAATTATCTTAAATCAAGATATAAACTTACTTACAACCTTTGTTTCTTTCATGATTTCACTTCTTAATCTTCCAAGTCATTAAGAACAAGTTCATATCTTGTTTATTCAGTAACTTTCTTCATCATACTTGAGGTATAACCTTTGTTCATCATCTTGTTCAATTATAACTATCTTACTAAGAATATACAAATTATAACAACAAGAACATAGTTTGAATGATTTCAAACTTGTTCACAAACTAAATAGATCCTTCTAACTTGACTTTTAAAACACTTCAAGACCTGTAATATATCATAATGATATGCTAACTTAACAAGATACAACTTGATTTTACAAAGAACACCTTAAAACTGAATCTACATCGTTGGAGTGCAATCGGGGGCTGTTTTGGGTTGGATAATTAAAAACTATATTAAACTTTGATTTGGAAGTTTATATTCTGGAAAAATGATATTTCTTATGAATATGTTAATATATAAAAATCTCATGGTGTAACTCAAAGTGTAAGTATTTTTGTAAAAATGATCATCTAGATGTTGTTTTTACAACGGAAATGATCACTTTCATAAGATTCACCAAAGTTTGACCTATAACCTGTGATTTTGAATACAAACTAAGGTATTTACAGTTCATATTCATAAATAATAACTCGATCCAAGGAAGTGGCAAGTTGAACCAACAAAAACGGAGTTATATTGAAGAAACTACGGCTAAAACGAAATTGGGTATCCGAAGCTAGTTTAGCTACGAAATTAATTGGAGTAAAACTAAACTAATCATATCTTTGCTAATTAATATGATATTTTATATATATTTACTTATGATTTGATTTTATATACTTCAGTACCACCCGTAAACAACACGAGAAGATTAATTATAAGACCTCATGATTGTACGCAACACGTCATTTGACAACACGGTACTTTATGTACGCAACATGTCATTTGACAACATGGTACCATGGGTCGAGATTAATTCTGATCAATATTAATACGATGGGGTCTTTATTTATTTTATTGAGCAACTAATTGTGGACCACTAACATCGGACTGCTAACTACGGACTAATAGATATTAAAAGTATTATAAGTATATATGTAACGATTATTTGAAAAGAAAATATGTTAATATATTATATATATGGTTAGATTCGTGATATCTATCGGAGACCAAGTTGTGTTAAATATCTTCAAAGCAAAAGTGAGTATATAGTCCCACTTTTAAACTCTAAATATTTCGGGATAAGAATACATGCATTTTATGATTTACGTTATGGACACAAGTGATTAAAAATATATATTCTACGTTGAGTTGTACCACTGGCATACTTCCCTGTAACTTGGTAACTACTATTTACATGAGGTATTGTAAACGCGAATCCTGTTGATAGATCTATCGGGCCTGACAACCCCAACCGGACTGGACGACCAGTATTCAACGGTTGCACAGTACTTCGTTTCGGTGACTACACTTGGTACGGTGTAGTGAGATTTCATAATAAAGGGAATATGCGATGTTGATTAAATGTTAAGTATGGTTATCAAGTGCTCAACCACTTAGAATATTTTTATTAAAACGTTTATGTATATTAAATCTTGTGGTCTATATTTATAACGCTGCTAGCATTAAACCTATATCTCACCAACTTTATGTTGACGTTTTAAGCATGTTTATTCTCGGGTGATAATTAAAAGCTTCCGCTGCATTATGCCGAATTTAAGCAGGATTTGGAGTATGCATATTTGTGTCAAAAATAAAACTGCATATCGAAAGATTTGTAATGTGAAATATGTTGGAAATCGTATTGTTATTATCAAATGTAAAGTTTGTAAAACTAAGATTATCGCTAAACGATAATCATTATTATGCTGTTTGAACCTTTAATTATAATAAAGGTTATGGTTTGTATTATAAAAACGTATGCAGATTTTGAAAAATGTCACATTTAGAGGTCAATACCTCGCAATGACACCAATGAGTACGTGACGTTTATATTTGATATGAACGGGACGCTTCAATAATATTGTTTAAAAACTGCATTCGAAGACATATATATTGTTGTGTAATATTATTGTAAACCATTATGTAATGGTCGTGTGAAAATGCTATATTTTAGATTATCATTATTTGATAATCGTCGTAATATTTTAAAGGTTATGGTTTGTTTTAAAAATCGAATGCAGTCTTTGAAAAAAACGTCTCATATAGAGGTCAAAACCTCGCAACGAAATCAATTAATATGGAATGTTTATAATCGATATGAACGGGACATTTCATTAAATCACTTGATTTATGATTCTGATTGATTTCAATTTCGAGCCTACATTAAAACTCAATCTAACTACGAAATCAAAGCCTTCTAATGTGACTAGGGCGGGGAATTCGACAATAATCAAATGCACCAACTCTTTCGCAATAATGGCATACACCTTCGTCTCTCGTGTACACAAACTTCCTAACAAAATGGCGAATCTGAACGCATGATTCGTACTATTAATAACCTTATCAGCACCCTCCTCTTTCAAGCTCATCTTCCCCCCACCTTATGGGTCGAAGCCCTTCATATGGCAGCCTATCTCCTTAACCTCTTACCATCATCCGACATAAATCATGAAATACCTCACACTCGCTTATACAAAACACCTCCTCACTACTTTACTCTCCGAGTCTTTGGATGTCTTTGCTACCCTCACTTAAACACCACCAATAAACTTGCACCTCAATCCACACCCTGCATCTTTCTTGGGTATCCATCCAACCATCACGGTTATCGCTGTCTTGACCTAGCAACACACAAAATCATCCTCTATCGTCACGTTACCTTTGACGAGACCTCCTTCCCATACAGTTCTACCACCACCTCTGCTCCTCCCACCTATGACTTCCTTGACCAGCCCCCTAATCTCTATTCGCGCACCTACTCTAAAACCTCCCCTCAGACTACTATTACCTCGGACCCAACTACTACTACTACTACTCCTCCTCCAACTCCAAACCCAACCCCTCCACCTCCTACTCCTCCAGCTCCAACCCCTCCTCCACCACCCACTACTTCCATACACCCCATGGTCACTCGTCACCGTGCTGGCGTCACTAAACCCATTCAACGTCTCAACCTTCTTGTTTCTTCTCCTACTCCTGTCCCTAAATCTTACTCGCAGGCTCTTGCTGATCCTAATTGGCATAACGCTATGACCGAGGAATACAATGCTTTAATTAAAAACGGTACTTGGACCCTTGTACCTCGCCTCACCGACAAGAATATAGTTCACTCCATGTGGCTGTTTAAGCACAAGTTCAATGCAGATGGTACTCTGAGCAGGTATAAGGCTCGGCTTATTGCCAACAGCCGTAGTCAATAGGTTGGTATTGATTGTGATGAGACCTTCAGCCCGGTTGTTAAACCGGCCAGAATTCGGACCGTCCTCAGCCTTGCTACTTCTCGACCTTGGCCTATTCATCAGCTAGATGTCAAGAATGCATTTCTTCATGGCCATCTATCTGAGACTGTCTATATGCATCAGCCTCCAGGGTTTCATGACTCTGCTCATCCGGAAAATGTCTGCCTCCTTCAGAAGTCACTTTACGGGTTAAAGCAGGCCCCTCGTGCATGGTTTCAGCGATTTACAGGATATGCTCAGCGCGTTGGTTTTCTTCAAAGCAGATGCGACACTTCCCTGTTCATTTACAAACAGGGCACTGATATTGCTTACCTTCTTTTATATGTTGATGACATCGTCCTGACAGCATCATCTCCTGCTCTTCTTCAGTGGATTATCGTTTCTTTACATCAGGAGTTCTCTATGACCGATCTCGGGCCCCTTCAATACTTTCTGGGTATCTCTGTCACTCGTACTTCTTCTGGTATGTTTCTCTCACAGAAAAAGTACGCCTCTGAGATTATTGAGCGTGCCGATATGGTGGGTTGTCACTCCAGTAAGATCCCTATTGACACTAGCACCAAACTGACCGCCAGTGGTCCTCCTGTTAAGGACCCCACCTTATATCGCAGTCTGGCTGGTGCTCTCCAGTACCTTACCTTTAGGAGACCGGATATTTCCTACGCAGTTCAGCAGATATGTCTCTTCATGCATGACCCTCGGGAGCCTCATATGGCTGCTCTCCGGCGGATCATTCGCTATATTCAGGGTACCATGGATCTTGGCCTACAGTTGTACTCCTCATCCACTGCCTCTCTTGTTGCCTACTCTGACGCTGATTGGGCAGGTTGACCGACTACTCGCCGTTCCACTTCGGGGTATTGTGTATACTTGGGGAATAACCTTCTCTCTTGGTCATCCAAACGGCAACTTACTCCATCTCGCTCTAGTGTGGAAGCCGAGTATCGCGGTGTTGCTAATGCTGTTGCGAAGACTTGTTGGCTTCGCAATCTTCTCCGTGAGCTTCATTGCTTCTCACCACTGCTACTCTTGTATATTGCGATAATGTCAGTGCGGTCTACATGTCTAGAAACCCGGTGCAACATCAACGCACCAAGCATATTGAGATTTATATACACTTTGTTCGTGACCTTATTCTCAAAGGGCATGTTCGTGTGCTTCACGTACCGTCTCGCTATCAGTTTGCAGATATCTTCACCAAAGGCCTACCGTCGGCTTTGTTTGATGAGTTTCGGACCAGTTTGAGCGTCTACTGTGCTCCCGCTCCAACTGCGGGGGGATGTTAGCCGATTATGTTGTTGGGACTGCGTGCCTTTCTAGTTATTGTGATGGGCCTGCGTGCCCATGGTAGTCTAGGTTTATTCCCTTTATATTGCATTGTACGTACATTATTGAAATCAATCAGAATCATAAATCAAGGGATTTAACTCCAATGAGTATAGTTTAGTTTGGCTAGGTCGAGTTTGATCGGTATAAGATGAGTAACCGAGGTAACGGTATAGATTTTATCATATTTGTTGTTGTTGTTGTTGTTTGGAGCCATAGAAAAAAGGAAAATGGCGATGGAAAAAAAATAGCAGAAGCAGCGGCTAGGGTAGAATTAGGGTAGGAGAAGAAGTTAGTTAGGAAAGGGTAGAGTATTTTGGGATGGCATCTGATACCATGTTGAATGATGAAAACCCCGTGAGGATTGTTGTGTTATTGATCAACTATTTATAATGATTATATAAAATCCTAATAAACTAATGAACCCTAATGGACCCAAGCCCACAATCGGGTTGGGCCTAACCTATTACTAACAAATAAAGGATACATGGGTGTATATGTCCTACATATTACCGATGAGTTTTAGGCAGATTTGTTATAGAGTGTATGTTAAAGTAAGTAATTAAGCCAAATTGACACACATCTAATAGAGTATATGTTAAATATTACTGTACCTCTTTGTTCTCCGGTTGATGCCACTATCACAGTTGATCCAGGTGTCTGTATCCTATTTTGAGAAGTAGCTAGTTGAATATCAGGAAATGAATACTGGGGTGACTGGCTAGTTGAATATCCTAGGACTTGAACCACCGTGTGTCCGGGAGATGGTTGACCCGATAATCGTACCGGAAGTGGTATCCTTTGATGCGAGCTAAAACGGTTCTCTGGAAGAGGTGAAGATGAACGAGCACCAACTTGAGCGGGTGTTTATCTCGAAAGATGTGACTGATCACGTTGAACCTGATTAAAATAAATGTAAAATTGGCGAAAATATAAAAGAAAGTCAAAAAAGTCAAAAATTTGAAAAGAAATAGTGAAAACTTGTACCTGAGAATTCATGTGCTGCACTTATGGCTGATTTAGTTGAGCTGGAAGTGCCTGAACAGCATTCGGTGTGTTACCCAATTTCAGTACCTCATACTGATATTACTGGAAACACTTTTTTGACTTTGACTTTGACTTTGACTTTGACCTTGGGACAGGGAGTTGAAGAGTTGGCTGTTCCTTTGAACGATATCACTAACATCTGGTCCAGTATTTGTCGCCATAGTTGCAACATTTGTATTTATGACATCATCATGTTTATCGGCAATATCCACATCATCATCGTTTTCCGTAAGGTCCATAATATCATCCACATTTTTGAATATTATTAGTTTCTTGTTGTAAAAGTGTATCGTCATTCAGTTTTTCGGTATGTTCGTTAATTTCATTAACGGCTTGCCACGACAGGTCAGCAGACATTTTCATATGAAAAAACATCTTCTCCTTCCTCTTTCAAAACCTAACAGAATATCGACTGTTTATAAAATGATGATCGATAAAATAAGAATATTGGAAAATTAAGAAAATATAGCATGTTGACTTACCTTGACCATGTTCTGATCCAATCGGATACAGACTGACTACAATGTGGACAACGCCACAGTGGTCTTCGTAAGTTAATATCGACGTAATTATAATAATCAAAGCACTGTAATTACAATTACCAAAACTTAAGGGTCTAATTTGAAAATATATTAGATGGGTAGAGATGTAGCATGGAAAACTTACCTGAAGATGTTTACATGTATGCCCTTTGACAGGGATCTTTATACTGCTAAAACTGTAAATTAATTAGAAAAAAATAGATAAATAAATTAAACAACCCAATTTGACATTCAGTGATTCATAATTAACCTTTCTTATTGTAACAGAATTGCTCGACGAGTAATTGGTTTTTCAACTCGGCTCGGTCAAGCCTCGGTCAAAACTCGGTCAAACTTGGTCATAACTCGGTCAAAACTGCTCAAACTTGGTCAAAACTCGGTTAAAATTTAGTCAAAATCGGTCAAAACTATGGATTACTGAGAAAATCAGCCAAGACTTGGTTAGAACAGGTCAAAACTCGGTCAAAACTGGTCAAGACTCAGTTAAAATTGGTTAAAACTCGGTCAAAACTGGGAATTACTAAGAAAATCAGCCAAAACTCAGTCAAAACCGGTCAAAGATTCAAGTACTCCCCGAGTGCTCTCTAAAAAAGTCCAAACCGACAGACTCCCCAAGTAGCTATTTTTGCAACTTTGGTATAGTTTATACCTTATGGGGCACTTGAGTGATACTGTAGACGGACCTTCAATTATCTCATTATCTAAAACATAACAACAAACATATGAGCCTATAAAACGTAAGAAATTAAATGAAAATCAAGAAACATGTGTAAGCCACCTGGATCGGGCAGAGCAGAAGATGGTGGAATATAATCGAGAATGGCGGGAAGGGTAGGATTTGAGACGACACTCATGAAGGCGATTACGACCAAATATCTCCCTAAAAATCATTAAATTTAAAAAGTGGTGAAGTAAAGGTTTTAAATTGAATAAGGATCGGGAAATTATGATAAGATACTACCATTAAATTGGCCGACCACTTGAAGAAGATTGCTCCCGTATTTAAGCATGTGTGTCACATGTGTTGGCATTTGTGGTCCTGGATCCTGAAAGTAAATTTAGAAACCATAAACAACAAAACATGTTTGGGTTTGTTTACTTTCAACTTAATGATCTGTTTATGTACAACTCTTAATTCAGTAAGTGACATTGTTGTATTTTTGTCACTTAATCTGTCACTTTATCTGAAAATTTGTCTGTTTATAGGAGACATAGAATCAGACACCTCTTTCCAAACAGAGGCAAATAGAAACAGGACTTGATACAAAAAAAAAAAAAAAAGAAAGAAAAAAAAAAGTAAGCAGGCCGGCCTATTGTTCAACGAGACCAGATTATGGTAGAGTAACGGAGAATGTTGTACAAACCTTATTAACACAAGTTCTTCGATCTACTCCTCCGTTCAATAAAAAGCTACAGATAAGACAAAAAAAAAATTAATGGGGGTTGTTACTTGTTAGTCTACTTTAAATGCATATTGATTGTGGTGAAAAGGAGGTGTATGATGGTAAATTTTTAAAGCGCGTACTTGACTTGTAGGGGATTTATGATGCATGAAGACGTCTCTAAATTATCCATTTGAGCAACAAATAGATACTGCACGGAAGTTAGATTTAAAACAAAAAGAGAACATATCGTAAACGGTAAAAAAATAAACTTATGTTTTGAATCGTGAATCAACCAATAAGTCATCACGTGAGACTATAATGCTTACTATTTTATCATCAGGAGAAGTTTTCGAACGTTTTGATATATGCAGATCAGTTACATACTGTAACGACCCGCACTTTTTCGATCATACTATACTTATAAGATTAATATTTACATAAATTAAACCTTGCCAACATGATAAGCAATCCAAATTGTCGAGACTTATATTTCCGAAAAGAGTTTTACACAACGTTTGACCGTCTAGTTTGACCGATGATATCACGAACTATACAATATATGATAATTATACGTTTGTGTATATAAATGTATATATACATATTTAACATGATTAATAAATGTTTTAATATCTCATTTTGTATTAATAACAACAAGTTATATGTGTATTTTGAAACTACTAACTTAAGTTTTCAAAACAATAACTATACGTAACGTTATTTGACATAAATACTTAAGACTTATAATGTTATACATATATTGTATAAGTAATGTATTTAATTACTTTTAAAGAACTTAAATACATAAAACCATATAAGTGTATTCACAAAAGATAGCTATATTTGAATCCTCATTTCATTTTTCACAAAATTTCTATACGTATACCTAGAGTATTTGTACTCGTATCATACCTAGCTCCTATACGTATTTACTAATAGTAAATACACATCAAAATCACCACCTAACCAGCCATTATTCATGCCCTTAGAGCTAGGTAATTACTTTTGGATGATTACTTGACTAATTAACAAAATTACAAACTAAAAATCTTATCATGTATTACATGATACACGTTTTTTTTAGGTTATAAGTATCACCATTTCTAGTTCATTTTCTAACCTCATTTTTAGTTAAACACACACTCTTTCACAACCCTTAAAACCCTTAATCAATTCAGCAAAGTTTCCAAGAAGATCTAGCTTCAAAAACCATACTAAAACACCATAAGAAAACCATACAAAAACACTTCAAGAAAACCCTCCAAGAACACCAACTTACTCCCAATCTTTCATCCACTTCTATCACCCTTTTGATTCTAGCTTCTTACTCCTCTTTTACAGCAAACTTATCCAAGGAACTTGAGGTAGAATCTATGTTCATAACCTTATTCAATTCATATATATATAGCTATCTTATTTTGTGGTACAAAAGTTTAACAACAAGAACATAGTTTGAATGTTTTCAAACTTGTTTGCAAACTAAATAGATCCTTCTAACTTAACTTTTAAAATACTTCAAGACCTGTAATATAACTTATGTATATGCTAATTTAACAAGGTAAAACTTGGTTTTTCAAAGTATAAGTATTTTTAGAAAAATGGTCATTAAATGATTTTGTTGTAACAAAAATGTTTAACTTCATATGTTTCACTAATGTTTCACTTATGCCGTATGATTTTGAATACAAACCAAGGTATTTACAGTTCATAGTCTTAAAGAAGAACTCGATCCAAGAAGATGGCAATTTGAATCAACGAAAACGGATTTGTAACGAAGAAACTATGACCGAAACAAAATTGGTTATCCTAGATCATTTCAACTACGGGATCAATTGGAAAAAAATGATATAAATCACATATTTCTAAGATAACATGATATTTTATATATATGTACTTATAATTCAATTTTATATGGTTCAGGATCACCCGTAAACAATACGAGAAGATTAATCATAAGATCCCATGTTTGTACGCAACACGTCATTTGACAACACCGGTACTTTATGTACGCAACACGTCATTTGACAACACCGGTACCGTGGGTCAAGATTAATCTCGACCAACACATATACGATGGGGTTTTGTTGATTTCGTTGGGGGTTTTATTTATTTCATTGCGGGTATATTAAACATCTAAAAATGAACCATTAAAATTGAATTACTAACATCGGACTGCTAACTACGGACTAAGGAATTATTCAAAGTATTAAAAGTATAACAAGTATATATTTATAACGTTTGTTTAAAAATGAAAACATATTGATATATTATATATGGATAGGTTTGTGATATCAACCGGAAGACCGAGTCAAATTATTTATATCATCAAGACAAGAGTGAGTATATAGTCCCACTTTTAAACTCTAAATATTTCGGGATGAGAATACATGTATTTTATGTTTTACATTATGGACACAAGTAACTGAAAAATATATTCTACGTTGAGTTGTACCACTGGCATACTTCCCTGTAGCTTGGTAACTAATATTTACAGCGGTATTGTAAACGCGAATCCTGTTGATAGATCTATCGGGCCTGACAACCCCAACCGGACTGGACGACCAGTATTCAACGGTTGCACAGTACTTCGTTTGGTGACTACACTTGGTACGGTGTAGTAAGATTTCATATTAAAGGGAATATGCGACGTGAAAATGTTAAGTATGGTTACCAAGTGCTCAACCACTTAGAATACTTTTATGAAACTGTTTATATACGAAATCTTGTGGTCTATATATATATATTGCTGCCGGCACTAAACCTATATCTCACCAACTTTATGTTGACCTTTTAAAATATGTTTATTCTCAGGTGATTTCTAAAGCTTTCGCTGCATCATGTTGGATCTAACCAGGATCTTGCGTACGCATGTTTGTGTCAAAAATAAAACTGCATATCCGAGATGTTGTACTGTAAAATATGCTAGAAACCGTGTTGTTATTATCATTTGTAAAGTTTGTAAGTCGAAGATTATCGCTAAACGATAATCATCTTTTTATTGTCTAAAGTTTGTAACAAAAATAACGGTTGTGGTTTGTAATGTATAATATATGCAGTTTCTTTTAAAAATGTCGCATATAGAGGTCAATACCTCGCAATGAAATCATACGTTATCTAACACGTTCTTATGGTTAAGGACGGGTTATGACATGTGGTATCAGAGCGTTGGTCTTAGCGAACCAGGTTTGCATTAGTGTGTCTAACCGAGAAGTCGTTAGGATACATTAGTAAAGTCTGGACTTTGACCGGGTCTGATTTAAAAAAAAAAAAAAAAACCATTGCTTATCACTGTTGGTTAAAATTTATGTGTAAATATTATGTAAGTACTAATGGGTTAGTTGTTGTGTGATAGATGTCGGGCTCGAAACTTATTATCACATTCAGCGACTCCGAATCAGAACCTTCAGATTGTGTTTCAGTCATTAACATATCCGATGACGAAAGTGATATTTTTGGGGAAGACTCACAAATTCCGGATGAACCAACTATAGAGAACCCGAAAAGTGAACCCGGGGAGGAAAGTGAACCCGAGGAGGAAAGTGAACCCGAGGAAGAAATACAGGAAATTACAAAAGACGAGTTCGAACTAGGAAAGAAACGAAAGGCTAATGAATTAGAAAATTCAAATCCTGAGTTTAATAAGGATGATGTGGCACCAATTCCACTCAACACTACCACCCCTATCCCCGCTATTCATATTAGTGCTATCCCCGCATCTAGTTCTTCGGCACCTCAGCCAAAACGTAGGGAGACAGCTAGGATTCGCGTTGGGGGATTCCCTGGACATAAATGTTTTGGGAAATAGACCAAATGATGCGCTACCGTATTAAACCATGGAATCACATAATGTTTTGTATAATATTATTAGTGTGGTTTGTTTAAAGTTTGATGTAAGCATATGTAAAATAGCGAAGTATGAAATGCAATAATTTTCCATGGTTAAGTATTATTTAGATTGTAGTAATTGATTCTGTACTAAGCTATTAAGTATGAACATTAACGGGTAGGTACTACCCAAGATATAATTATAAAACGCTAATAAGAAGAAAAGGCTTTTATAATAATACCTGGTTCATATCATTAACAAGCTATAAATGTACTATAAATACACACTACATCTATAATATTCCGTGTGAATAATTATTTTCTTTCATTAGGAAATGGCGCGATTGAATCGAATGACGGAACAAGAACTCGAGGAACTCATCAACCAGCGAGTGAACGACAGAATGTTATGGGTCGAGGCTGCAAGAGGTGCTGCAGTTAACCCAAATCCTCGTGTGGGGTGCACTTACAAAACTTTTCAAGCTTGCAAGCCCTCATCATTCAGTGGAACGGAAGGACCGATCGGTTTAACCCGATGGATAGAAAAGATGGAGACGGTGTTCAAAATCAGTGGTTGTGATGAAAAAGACATGACCAAGTATGCATCGTGCACTTTACAAGATAGTGCACTCACATGGTGGAAGAATTATGTGAAGGCGGTAGGAGGAGATGTAGCTTATGATACTCCATGGGAAGAATTCAAAGCAATGATAATCACCGAGTATTGTCCAAGGAATGAGGTTATTAAGTTAGAAGATGAGTTACGAAGTTTGAAGGTGGTTGGTACTGAAATCACCAACTACAATCAGCGATTCATGGAATTGGTTTTACTATGTCCTGAATTGGTTCCAACCGAAGCACGGAAGATTGAAATGTACAAAGGTGGTTTGCCTAGAAAGGTCAAGGCAAACGTTACGGCGTCGAAACCTAAGACAATTCATGAAGCTATAACCATGGCGAACGAGTTAATGGATCAGGTCATTCTGGATAAGAAAGCATTCACTACTGAGGTGAAAGTATCGAGTAACAAAAGGAAGTGGAACGGAAATAATGATCGAGGTTACCAACAGCAATCTTTTAAGAAACCAGAAACCCCGAAAGGTGCGGGTAGCGGTTCAGGCTTTGGTTACAAAGGACAAAGTCCTTTATGCAACCGTTGTCACAAACATCACTTTGGTTACTGTAGTGTGTTGTGCACCAAATGCAATCGACAGGGTCATCTTGCTGAAGATTGTAAGGCTCTCGTTACGAATGGTAACAAGACTCCTGCTACCAACGCAAATAGAACTGCTTTGGCTAACGTTACTTGTTTTGGGTGTGGAAAACAAGGTCATTATAAGAGTCAGTGCCCGAATCCAGAAAAGAATGGCGGACCTGCACGTGGAAGAGCGTTTGTTATTAATGCTAGAGAGGCACGTGAAGACCCGGAGCTTGTTACGGGTACGTTTACCATCAATAACTTATCAGCATCTATTTTATTTGATACTGGCGCCGATAGAAGTTACGTGTGTATAAATTTTTACACTAAATTGAATTGTTCATCATTACCTCTAGATGCTAAGTACTTGATTGAGTTAGCTAATGGTAAACTAATCAAAGCCGATAAAATTTGTCGTGATTGTGAAATAAATCTAGCCGGAGAAACGTTTAAAATCGACTTAATACCCGTAGAATTAGGGGGTTTTGATGTAATAGTCGGCATGGACTGGATGTCCAAAATAGGAGCGGAAGTTGTTTGTGCCAAGAAGGCAATTCGTATTCCTGGTAAGGATAAAATACCGGTGATGATTTATGGAGAGAAGGGTAATTCAAAGCTAAAACTCATTAGCTGTTTGAAAGCCAAGAAGTGTTTAGAAAAGGGATGTTACGCTATTTTAGCACATGTTAATAAAGTCGAAAAGAAAGAAAAGTGCATCAACGACGTGCCTGTGGCAAAAGATTTTCCTGAAGTTTTTCCGGAAGAATTACCGGGATTACCTCCATTTAGATCGGTAGAATTTCAAATAGATTTAGTACCAGGAGCTGCACCAGTGGCTCGTGCTCCATATAGACTTGCACCGTCCGAGTTAAAAGAACTTCAAAGTCAGTTAAAAGAATTACTGGACCGTGGATTCATACGACCAAGTACTTCACCGTGGGGAGCTCCAATTTTGTTTGTTAAGAAGAAAGATGGATCTTTCAGGATGTGTATAGATTATCGTGAATTAAATAAGTTAACTATCAAGAATCGGTATCCACTACCGAGAATTGATGACTTATTTGATCAATTGCAAGGATCATGTGTTTATTCGAAAATCGACTTAAGATCGGGCTATCATCAACTACGCGTCAAAGAAGAGGACATTCCGAAAACTGCTTTTCGGACACGTTATGGTCATTACGAATTTTTGGTTATGCCGTTTGGATTGACGAATGCGCCAGCTGTATTCATGGACCTCATGAATCGAGTTTGTAGTCCGTATTTAGATAAGTTTGTTATCGTTTTCATTGATGATATTCTTATCTATTCCAAGAGTGAGCAAGAGCATGAAGAGCATTTAAGGTTGATACTGGAGTTGTTGAGAAAAGAACAACTTTATGCTAAATTTTCTAAGTGTGCTTTCTGGTTGAAAGAAGTGCAATTTCTTGGTCACGTTGTTAATAGCGAAGGAATTCAGGTTGATCCAGCAAAAACTGAAGCTATTGAAAAATGGGAGACTCCTAAGACACCAACACAGATACGCCAATTTTTGGGTTTAGCCGGTTATTATAGAAGGTTTATTCAAGATTTTTCCCGAATAGCTAAGCCGTTGACAGCATTAACGCAAAAAGGGAAGAAATACGAATGGACCTCGGAGCAGGAGAGTGCATTTCAATTACTGAAAAAGAAATTGACTACGGCGCCTATTTTATCGTTACCAGAAGGGAACGATGATTTTGAAATATATTGTGACGCTTCGCGACAAGGTTTTGGTTGCGTTCTTATGCAACGGAAGAAAGTTATTGCATTTGCATCCCGACAATTGAAGATTCACGAGCGGAATTATACGACGCATGATCTAGAATTGGGAGCAGTCGTGTTTGCATTGAAGATGTGGAGACACTACTTGTATGGGGTTAAATTCACTGTGTTTACTGATCATAAAAGCCTTCAACATATTTTTGATCAGAAACAATTGAACATGAGGCAACGTAGGTGGGTCGAGTTTATAAACGACTATGATTGTGAAATTCGTTATCATCCCGGAAAGGCGAACGTGGTGGCCGATGCTTTAAGCAGAAAGGAACGAGAACCAATTCGAGTTCGAGCAATGAATATAAAAATTCGCATGAATCTCAACTCACAAATCAAAGAAGTTCAACGAGAAGCACTCAATGAAGAAAACATAAAGAATGAAATAATGAAAAAGTACGAGAAACAACTTGTTTTACGGGAAGATGGAATTCGGTATTTTGCAAATCGTATTTGGGTACCGAAGTTGGGTGGATTAAGGAAGTTGATATTGAATGAGGCACATAAGACAAGATACTCGATACATCCTGGAGTTGGAAAGATGTATCAAGATCTTAAGACACGTTATTGGTGGCCAAATTTAAAGACCGACGTTGCAACATATGTTGGGGAATGTTTGACTTGTTCCAAAGTCAAAGCAGAACACCAAAAGCCGTCAGGGTTACTTCAACAACCAGAAATTCCAGAATGGAAATGGGATGGTATTACTATGGATTTCATCACGAAGTTACCAAAGACTGCCTGGGGATACGACACCATTTGGGTGATTGTTGATCGTCTCACTAAGTCTGCACATTTCTTACCTATAAAGGAAACGGATAGAATGGAGAAACTATTACGATTGTATATAAAGGAAGTTGTTTCAAGGCATGGAATACCTATTTCCATTATATCCGATCGTGATAGTAGATTTACCTCAAAATTCTGGCAATCACTACAGGAGGCATTAGGAACTCGTTTGGATATGAGTACCGCATATCATCCGCAGACCGACGGGCAGAGTGAAAGAACAATTCAGACTCTTGAAGACATGCTCAGGGCATGTGTGATCGATTTTGGAAACGGATGGGATAAATATCTACCGTTAGCAGAATTCTCGTATAATAATAGTTATCATGCGAGCATTGGAGCTGCGCCATTCGAAGCATTGTACGGAAGGAAGTGTAGATCTCCTATCTGTTGGAATGAAGTAGGAGATCGACATTTAACTGGTCCCGAAATCATACACGAAACGACCGAGAAGATAGTACAAATCAAGGAGAGATTGAAAACAGCCCGTAGTCGCCAAAAGAGCTACGCCGATGTCCGAAGGAAACCATTAGAGTTTCAGGTCGGGGACATGGTTATGCTAAAAGTGTCACCTTGGAAAGGTGTGATACGTTTTGGAAAAAGGGGTAAACTGAACCCAAGGTACGTAGGCCCGTTTAAGATCATCGAACGCATTGGACCGGTAGCTTATCGGCTCGAGTTACCGCAACAACTCGCTGGAGTACATAATACCTTTCACGTCTCAAACCTGAAGAAGTGTCTTGCAAAGGAAGACCTCACCATTCCTCTTGAAGAAATCCATGTCGACGAGAAACTACAATTCGTCGAAGAACCAATCGAAATCATGGACCGTGAAGTTAAACAGCTCAAACAGAGCAATATACCGATTGTTAAGGTTCGTTGGAATGCTAGAAGAGGTCCCGAGTTTACTTGGGAATGAGAGGATCAGATGAAGCAAAAGTATCCACACTTGTTTCTCGATGACGCAAAATAGGTACAATTTTAAAATTTCGGGACGAAATTTATTTAACGGGGAGGTAATGTAACGACCCGCACTTTTTCGATCATACTATACTTATAAGATTAATATTTACATAAATTAAACCTTGCCAACATGATAAGCAATCCAAATTGTCGAGACTTATATTTCCGAAAAGAGTTTTACACAACGTTTGACCGTCTAGTTTGACCGATGATATCACGAACTATACAATATATGATAATTATACGTTTGTGTATATAAATGTATATATACATATTTAACATGATTAATAAATGTTTTAATATCTCATTTTGTATTAATAACAACAAGTTATATGTGTATTTTGAAACTACTAACTTAAGTTTTCAAAACAATAACTATACGTAACGTTATTTGACATAAATACTTAAGACTTATAATGTTATACATATATTGTATAAGTAATGTATTTAATTACTTTTAAAGAACTTAAATACATAAAACCATATAAGTGTATTCACAAAAGATAGCTATATTTGAATCCTCATTTCATTTTTCACAAAATTTCTATACGTATACCTAGAGTATTTGTACTCGTATCATACCTAGCTCCTATACGTATTTACTAATAGTAAATACACATCAAAATCACCACCTAACCAGCCATTATTCATGCCCTTAGAGCTAGGTAATTACTTTTGGATGATTACTTGACTAATTAACAAAATTACAAACTAAAAATCTTATCATGTATTACATGATACACGTTTTTTTTAGGTTATAAGTATCACCATTTCTAGTTCATTTTCTAACCTCATTTTTAGTTAAACACACACTCTTTCACAACCCTTAAAACCCTTAATCAATTCAGCAAAGTTTCCAAGAAGATCTAGCTTCAAAAACCATACTAAAACACCATAAGAAAACCATACAAAAACACTTCAAGAAAACCCTCCAAGAACACCAACTTACTCCCAATCTTTCATCCACTTCTATCACCCTTTTGATTCTAGCTTCTTACTCCTCTTTTACAGCAAACTTATCCAAGGAACTTGAGGTAGAATCTATGTTCATAACCTTATTCAATTCATATATATATAGCTATCTTATTTTGTGGTACAAAAGTTTAACAACAAGAACATAGTTTGAATGTTTTCAAACTTGTTTGCAAACTAAATAGATCCTTCTAACTTAACTTTTAAAATACTTCAAGACCTGTAATATAACTTATGTATATGCTAATTTAACAAGGTAAAACTTGGTTTTTCAAAGTATAAGTATTTTTAGAAAAATGGTCATTAAATGATTTTGTTGTAACAAAAATGTTTAACTTCATATGTTTCACTAATGTTTTACTTATGCCGTATGATTTTGAATACAAACCAAGGTATTTACAGTTCATAGTCTTAAAGAAGAACTCGATCCAAGAAGATGGCAATTTGAATCAACGAAAACGGATTTGTAACGAAGAAACTATGACCGAAACAAAATTGGTTATCCTAGATCATTTCAACTACGGGATCAATTGGAAAAAAATGATATAAATCACATATTTCTAAGATAACATGATATTTTATATATATGTACTTATAATTCAATTTTATATGGTTCAGGATCACCCGTAAACAATACGAGAAGATTAATCATAAGATCCCATGTTTGTACGCAACACGTCATTTGACAACACCGGTACTTTATGTACGCAACACGTCATTTGACAACACCGGTACCGTGGGTCAAGATTAATCTCGACCAACACATATACGATGGGGTTTTGTTGATTTCGTTGGGGGTTTTATTTATTTCATTGCGGGTATATTAAACATCTAAAAATGAACCATTAAAATTGAATTACTAACATCGGACTGCTAACTACGGACTAAGGAATTATTCAAAGTATTAAAAGTATAACAAGTATATATTTATAACGTTTGTTTAAAAATGAAAACATATTGATATATTATATATGGATAGGTTTGTGATATCAACCGGAAGACCGAGTCAAATTATTTATATCATCAAGACAAGAGTGAGTATATAGTCCCACTTTTAAACTCTAAATATTTCGGGATGAGAATACATGTATTTTATGTTTTACATTATGGACACAAGTAACTGAAAAATATATTCTACGTTGAGTTGTACCACTGGCATACTTCCCTGTAGCTTGGTAACTAATATTTACAGCGGTATTGTAAACGCGAATCCTGTTGATAGATCTATCGGGCCTGACAACCCCAACCGGACTGGACGACCAGTATTCAACGGTTGCACAGTACTTCGTTTGGTGACTACACTTGGTACGGTGTAGTAAGATTTCATATTAAAGGGAATATGCGACGTGAAAATGTTAAGTATGGTTACCAAGTGCTCAACCACTTAGAATACTTTTATGAAACTGTTTATATACGAAATCTTGTGGTCTATATATATATATTGCTGCCGGCACTAAACCTATATCTCACCAACTTTATGTTGACCTTTTAAAATATGTTTATTCTCAGGTGATTTCTAAAGCTTTCGCTGCATCATGTTGGATCTAACCAGGATCTTGCGTACGCATGTTTGTGTCAAAAATAAAACTGCATATCCGAGATGTTGTACTGTAAAATATGCTAGAAACCGTGTTGTTATTATCATTTGTAAAGTTTGTAAGTCGAAGATTATCGCTAAACGATAATCATCTTTTTATTGTCTAAAGTTTGTAACAAAAATAACGGTTGTGGTTTGTAATGTATAATATATGCAGTTTCTTTTAAAAATGTCGCATATAGAGGTCAATACCTCGCAATGAAATCATACGTTATCTAACACGTTCTTATGGTTAAGGACGGGTTATGACACATACGAATCATACGAATCATAACCTGGCTATAATATAGAGAGAATGATGATCAAATCTAACATATATTCTTGATTAGGAAAAAAAAATAAAAAATTAAATGATGTGAACATTAATTATTATTACCTTGGTCTCAACAAGGGTGAGTATTTCACCGATCTTCATTATATTCCTTTATAGAACCTAAACGTAAAGTTATTAGAACTGTAAGATTTAAATATTTAAAAAAGGCTAAAAACCACATAAATGATTTTTTTTTTTTTTTTTTTTTTGGATCATGAAAACCTTGACATAACAGTGGAGATAGTGGGATGAAAGTTATTCTTAAAATGATTTGAGATTTAGGCAATCTGCCATTGAATTGTATTGATTTCGTTAAGGAAGAAGATACAATACAAGGAGAACCAGCTATTTATACTAACACTAGCCTAACTAATTTGGTAACTGCTACTAACTACTCTAACTAACTGTAACAACCATTAAGCTATAAATTACATAGTGTTACATGAAGTTAAATGCTTTTGCCTCTGAACATATTGAGAGGATACGGCATTGACTTTTTTTCTTTATCCACCCCCACCCCCCCCCCCCACCCCACCCCCAACAAGTTGGCAATGTGTATGGATCACATATGCCTAACTTGGAGATACATTTGTGGAATGGTGCTTTACTCAGTGGTTTAGTGACTACATCTGCAATCTGAGCTGTAGAGGGAATGAAGATGGTGGAAATATTGTGACGACCCGGAAATTTCCGACCAAATTTAAACTTAATCTTTATATGATTTCGACAAGTTAATCAAAGTCTGTAATGTTGAGTCTCAAAAACTTTGGAAACTATATTCATGTAATCATTTACCTTCGGACTGTGCCCGACGATTCACGAATAAATGTTTATATATATATATATATATATATATATATATATATATATATATATATATATATATATATATATATATATATATATATATATATATATATAAGACAATTATATTTTCATATTTAATATGCATACACATATCATATAAAGTATTTATAATAGATATATAACACATGCTATCATATAATATAATGTATAATCTTCACATGTTAAGCGAAATTACAAGTTAAATATATATATATATATATATATATATATATATATATATATATATATATATATATATATATATATATATATATATATATATATATATATATATATATAATACCAATATTATTAGTACTTTCATTAATGTTATTAATATTAATAATAATATTAACATGTAAAATCAGTATTAGTTATATTATTGAAGGTTAATACATTTAAGTTGTTTATATCATCATGAATCATGAATAATATTAATATCACTAGTATTAGTATTGTTAGTATTGATATTATTATTAATAATATTAGCATTATTATAATTAGTATCATTATTATTAATATTATTGTTATACGTATTATAGTAATTATTATAATCATCATTAGTAATAATATTATTATTTTATTTATATTATTATGAACTTGTATTATTATTATGTGTATTATTATTATATTTATATTTATTAATAAAGTTAATTATAATCTGTAAATACTTATATAAGAACAGATATATGTATATATATATATATATAGTTTATAAATAAATACTTGTACATATATCAAATGCAGATAGATACGTATACATAAAGACAAGTGTATAATACATATCCTAATACAGAATACGGATTTACATGTATAACTAAATATGTATGTATGTAGATACGCTTTATACATAAATAAATAACTAGATAAAAGCGTATTCATCTGCTTATCATTGTCTGAGCTGCTTAATTTGTCTGTTAACTTTAAACAACTCGAATCAATTATCACCAACCAAGACAAAATATGTTAGCCATTGTTATCACTTTTATTTTTTTTATTCGCCTGTACGAATGAATCATCCAGTCGATCTTCTTTTTTGCTATAAAACAACTAAATTAACCCAATCTTTAACTTGCTTGTTTTTATATTATTTCTATTGACGAGTACTCTATGAACCACCATCAATCTAAACCCATTTATACCGCCATCTTATCCTCTTGATTGCAGACCACTTCCACCATCCTACAAGCCACCACCACTCTCATCATACAACCACCATATTCATCTTCATTCTTAGACGATCATCACCATCTTGAAACTATGAAACACCGGTCTGCTGTTACTGCGTCTGTTTTGATTGAAGACAACCAAAATCCTCACTAAACTGACGTGACTGCTACTGTGATTTTCTTTGTTATTTATAACGTAGAACAAACCATCTGTAACCACTACAACTGCAGCTCTCTTTGTTTCTGTTTCAATGGAACGATTAGAAAAGTGAGAGGTTATTTTGTTTTAAATGATGATGGAACGAATATGATAAGGATGAGAGGGGTCGTATATACCTGCTACCACTTACCTTTCTTGTGAATTTATATTATAAATCGAGACCCTAGTTGTGTCCCACTCCTGTTTCTTACTTTTTTCTTTTGGCTTCTGTCGACAATAAGATCCCAACAAATATATATATATATATATATATATATATATATATATATATATATATATATATATATATATATATATATATATATATATATATATATATATATATATATATATATATATATTCTAGCTTTATAATCATATATCAAACATAATAACATTTTTATATAAATACTTATATATAACAAATTATTAAACTGTAAATCTAATACTAAACACATAGATAGATATAGATATGGTAATATAACTAAATGTATAGATAATAATTATTTTTATATATCAAACCTATTAATATTATATATATAAATATTTGCATATAACAAACTATTAATTTTTAAAAATAACACTAAACAAATATATATATATAAATATAAATATAGATATATTAATATAACTATATAAATATTAATCATTTTGAATATATACACAAATTAAATATATATATAATATATAAATTAAGTTATAATAAATGAATTTGTTCGATTACAATTATGTATATTAATAAGTACATAAATGATATAGGTTCGTGAATCCGAGGCCAACCCTGTATTGTTCAATATTGTCATATGTATTTTTACTACAAAATACATTAGGTGAGTTTCATTACTCCCTTTTTAAATGCTTTTGCAATATATATTTTTGGGACTGAGAATACATGCGCAACTTTTATAAATGTTTTACGAAATAGACAAAAGTAATCGAAACTACATTATATGGTTGAATGATCGAAGCCGAATATGCCCCTTTTTACTTGGTAACATAAGAATTAGTAAACCAGTCTACTAATTGACGCGAATCCTAAAGATAGATCTATTAGGCCTAACGAACCCCATCCGTTGTAGCGGATGCTTTAGTACTTCGATGTTGTTTTATATCATGTCCGATGGATGTCCCAGAATGATAGGTGTAATGACCCGCACTTTTTCGATCGTTCTATACTTATAAGATTAATATTTACATAAATTAAACCTTACCAACATGATAAGCAATCCAAATTGTTGAGATTTATGTTTTTGAAAAGAGTTTTACACAACGTTTGACCGTCTAGTTTGACCGATGATATCACGAACTATATAACATATGATAATTATACGTTTGTGTATATATATGTATATATACATATTTAACATGATCTAAGAATGTTTTAATACCTCATTTTGTATTAATAACAATAAGTTACAAGTATATTTTGAAACTACTAACCTAAGTTTTCAAAACGATAACCATACGTAACGTTATTTGACATAAATACTTATGACCTATAATGTTTATACATATATCGTATAAGTAATGTATTTAATCACTTTTAAGGACTTAAATACATAAAACAATATAAGTATATTCACAAAAGATAGCTATATTTGAATTCTCATTCCATTTTTCACAAGATTTCTATACGTATATCTAGAGTACATGTACTCGTATCATACCTAACCTCTATACGTATTTACTATTGGTATATACACATCAAATCACCACCAACCAGCCCTTGTTCAATGCCTTATGTATAAGGTAACTACTTTTGTTATCTAGTATGACAATTTCACATGATTAAAAGATTTTTTCACAAAATTACAAACTTATACACCTTTTACACCACCATTTATACTCCATTCCATTTTCATTTTACTACACATTTCTTTAACCAAAAACACACTCTTAAGAAACTCCATAACCATTCAGCTAGTATCCATGAAGATCTAGCCATAAAAACATCACTTAAACACCATAAGAAAAACCTTACAAAAATACTTCAAGAATCCTTTCAAGAACACAAGTTTACTTCCAATCTTTCATCCAATTCCATCACTCTTTTGGTTCTAGGTTTTTACTCCTCTTTTACAGCAATCTTGTCCAAGTAACTTGAGGTAGTAACTTTGTTCATAACCTTATTCGATTCATATATATATAGCTATCTTATTTTATGGTATACAATTTTAACAACAAGAACATAGTTTGAATGATTTCAAACTTGTTTGCAAACTAAATAGATCCTTCTAACTTAACTTTTAAAATACTTCAAGACCTGTAATATATCATAAATATATTCTAATTTAACAAGGTATAACTTGGTTTTTCAAAGAACACCTTAAAAACTGTTTTTACGACATCGGAGTGCAACCGGGGGCTGTTTTGGGTTGGATAATTAAAAACTATTTTGAACTTTGAATTGGAGGCTTATTTTCTGGAAAATTGATATTTACTATAAATATGTTAACACATAAAAATTTCATGATTTAACTCAAAGTATAAGTATTTTTAGAAAAATAATCATTTAAGGTTGTTTACATGATGGAAAATGATCAACTTCATAAGTTTCACTAAAGTTTGACCTATGACCTGTGATTTCGAATACAAACTAAGGTATTTACAGTTCATAGTCTTAAATAGGGACTCGATCCAAGAAAGTGGCAAGTTGAATCAACGAAAACGGAGTTGTAACGAAGAAACTATGACCAAAACGAGATCGGATATCTAAGACTAGTTTAGCTACGAAAATAATTGGAGAAAATTAAATAAATCACATCTTTTTAAAATAACATGATATTTTATATATATGTACTCATAATTTAATTTTATATGGTTCAGGATCACTCGTAAACAATACGAGAAGATTAATCATAAGATCCCATGATTGTACGCAACACGTCATTTGACAACACGGTACTTTATGTACGCAACACGTCATTTGACAACACCGGTACCGTGGGTCAAGATTAATCTCGACCAATACATATACGATGGGGGTTTTTATTTATTTCATTTGGGGTTTATTAAACACCTAAAAATGAACCATTAAAATTGAATTACTAACATCGGACTGCTAACTACGGACTAAGGAATTATTAAAAGTATTAAAAGTATTATAAGTATATATATGTGACGTTTGTTTAAAAAGAAAAGGTATTGATATATTATATATGGATAGGTTCGTGATATCAATCGGAGACCAAGTCAAAATTACATATCTTCAAGACGAAAGTGAGTATATAGTCCCACTTTTAAACTCTAAATATTTCGGGATGAGAATACATGTATTTTATGTTTTACGTTATGGACACAAGTAACTAAAAAATATATTCTACGTTGAGTTGTACCACTGGCATACTTCCCTGTAGCTTGGTAACTGTTATTTACAGCGGTATTGTAAACGCGAATCCTGTTGATAGATCTATCGGGCCTGACAACCCCAACCGGACTGGACGACCAGTATTCAACGGTTGCACAGTACTTCGTTTCGTGACTACACTTGGTACGGTGTAGTAAGATTTCATAATAAAGGGAATATGCGACGTGATTAAATGTTAAGTATGGTTACCAAGTGCTCAACCACTTAGAATATTTTTATTAAAATATTTACATATGAAATCTTGTGGTCTATATTTATACCGCTGCCGCCATTAAACCTATATCTCACCAACTTTATGTTGACGTTTTAAACATGTCTATTCTCAGGTGATAACTAAAAGCTTCCGCTGCAACATGTTGAATTTAAGCAAGATCTTGAGTATGCATATTTGTGTCAAAAATAAAACTGCATATCCGAGGAATTGTAATGTAAAATATGCTAGAAATCGTATTGTTATCATCACATGTAAAGTTTGTAAGTCTAAGATTATCGCTAAACGATAATCATCTTTATATTGTCTAAAGCTTGTATTAACATAAGAGTTATGGTTTGTAATGTAAAATAAATGCAGTTGTTCTTTTTAAAATGTCGCATATAGAGGTCAATACCTCGCAATGAAATCATACGTTATCTAACTCGTTCTTATGGTTAAGGACGGGTTATGACATGTGGTATCAGAGCGGTGGTCTTAGCGAACCAGGTTTGCATTAGTGTGTCTAACTGATAAGTCGTTAGGATACATTAGTAAGTCTGGACTTTGACCGGGTCTGATTTAAAAACCATTGCTTATCATTGTTGGTTAAAATTTATATGTAAATATTATGTAGTACTAATGGGTTAGTTGTTGTGTGATAGATGTCGGGCTCAAAACTTGTTATCACATTCAGCGACTCCGAACCAGAATCTTCAGATGGTGTTCCAGTCATTAACCTATCCGATGACGAAAATAATATCTTTGGGGAAGACTCACAAATTCCGGATGAACCGACTATAGAGAACCCGGAAAGTGAACCCGAGGAGGAAAGTGAACCCGAGGAGGAAAGTGAACCCGAGGAAGAAATACAGGAAATTACAAAAGACAAGTTCGAACTAGGAAAGAAACGAAAGGCTAATGAATTAGAAAATTCAAATCCCGAGTTTAGTAAGGATGATGTGGCACCAACTCCACTAGACACTACCACCCTTATTCCTGCTATTCCTATTCGTTCTATCTCGGCATCCAGTTCTTCAGTCCCACAGCCAAAATATAGGCAGACAGCTAGGATAAGCGTTAGGCGATTCATTGAACCTAAACGTCTTAGAAAATAGACCAAACGATGCGCTGCCGTATTAAACCATGAGATCATATAATGTTTTGTATAATATTATTAGTGTGGTTTGCTTAATGTTCGATGTAAGATAAGCATATGTAAAATAGTGAAGTGTGAAATGCAATAATTTTCCATGGTTAAGTATTATTTAGATGGTAGTAATTGATTCTGTACTAAGCTATTAAGTATGGACATTAACGGGTAGGTACTACCCTAGATATAATTATAAAACGCTAATAAGAAGAAAAGGCTTTTATAATAATACCTGGTTCATATTATTAATAAGCTATAATGTACTGTAAATATACACTACATCTATAATATTCCATGTGAATAATTATTTTCTTTTCATTCTTATAGAAGAATATGGCGCGATTGAACCGAATGACGGAACAAGAAATCCAGGAACTCATCAATCAGCGAGTGAACGACAGAATGTTATGGGTCGAGGCTACAAGAGGTGCTGCAGTTAACCCAAATCCTCGTGTGGGGTGCACTTACAAAACTTTTCAAGCTTGCAAGCCCTCATCATTCAGTGGAACAGAAGGACCAATCGGTTTAACCCGGTGGATAGAAAAGATGGAGACTGTGTTTAAAATAAGTGGTTGTGTTGAAAAGGACATGACCAAGTATGCATCGTGCACTTTACAAGATAGTGCACTCACGTGGTGGAAAAATTATGTGAAGGCTGTAGGAGGAGATGTAGCTTATGATACTCCTTGGGAAGAATTCAAAACAATGTTAATCAACGAGTATTGTCCAAGGAACGAGGTTAGGAAGTTGGAAGATGAATTACGAAGCCTGAAGGTTGTTGGTACTGAAATCACCAACTACAATCAGCGATTCATGGAATTAGTTTTGCTATGTCCTGAATTGGTTCCAACCGAAGAACGGAAGATTGAAATGTACAAAGATGGTTTGCCCAAAAAGGTCAAGGCAAATGTTACAGCATCGAAACCTAAGACAATTCATGAAGCTATAACCATGGCAAACGAGCTAATGGATCAGGTCATCATGGATAAGAAAGTATCCAATACTGATGTGAAGGTATCAGGTAACAAAAGAAAGTGGAATGGAAATTATGATCGAGGTAATCAACAACAATCTTTTAAGAAACAAGAAATCACGCAAGGTGCGGGTAGTGGTTTAAGCTTTGGTTATAAAGGACAAAATCCTTTATGCAACCGATGCCACAAACATCACTCTGGTTACTGTAATGTGGTATGCAACAAATGTAATCGAAAGGGTCATCTTGCTGAAGATTGTAGGGCTCTCGTTACAAATACACATGGTACCAAGACTCCTGCCACTAATGCAAATAGAACTGCTTTGGCTACTGTTACTTGTTATGGATGTGGGAAACAGGGTCATTATAAGAGCCAGTGCCCGAATCCAGAGAAGAATATCGGACCTGCACGAGGGAGAGCATTTGTTATTAATGCTAGAGAGGCGTGTGAAGACCCGGAGCTTGTTACGGGTACGTTTACCATTAATAACTTATCCGCATCTATTATATTTGATACTGGTGCTGATAGAAGTTACGTGTGTAGAGACTTTCACGCTAAATTGAATTGTTCATCATTACCTCTAGATGCTAAGTACATGATTGAGTTAGCTAATGGTAAACTAATTAAAGCCGATAAAATTTGCCGTGATTGTAAAATAAATTTAGCCGGAGAAACATTTAAGATTGATTTGATACCCGTAGAATTAGGAAGTTTTGATGTAATAGTCGGCATGGACTGGATGTCCAAAATAGGAGCTGAAGTTGTGTGCGCCAAGAAGGCAATTCGCATTCCTTGTAAGAATAAAACGCCGGTAATGATTTATGGAGAGAAGGGTAACTCAAAGCTAAAACTCATTAGTTATTTGAAAGCTCAAAAGTGCTTGAAGAAA
Organism: Rutidosis leptorrhynchoides; assembly: GCF_046630445.1. NCBI lineage: Eukaryota > Viridiplantae > Streptophyta > Magnoliopsida > Asterales > Asteraceae > Rutidosis > Rutidosis leptorrhynchoides. Next base: position 366,293,962 of record NC_092339.1, read on the forward strand.
GGGTGCTATGCTATCTTAGCACATGTTAATAAAGTCGAAAAGAAAGAAAAAGAGAAGTGCATCAATGACGTGCCTGTGGCAAGAGATTTTCCTGAAGTATTTCCGGAAGAGTTGCCGGGATTACCTCCATTTAGATCTGTAGAATTTCAAATAGATTTAGTACCAGGAGCTGCACCAGTGGCTCGTGCTCCATATAGACTTGCACCGTCCGAATTAAAAGAACTTCAAAGTCAGTTAAAAGAATTACTAGACCGTGGATTCATACGACCAAGTACTTCACCATGGGGAGCTCTGATTCTATTTGTTAAAAAGAAAGATGGATCTTTTAGGATGTGTATAGATTATCGTGAATTAAATAAGTTAACTATCAAAAATCGGTATCCACTACCGAGAATTGACGACTTATTTGATCAACTCCAAGGATCATGTGTGTACTCAAAAATTGACCTAAGGTCGGGCTATCATCAATTACGTGTCAAAGAAGAGGACATTCTGAAAACTACTTTTCGGACACGTTATGGTCATTACGAATTTTTGGTCATGCCGTTTGGATTGACGAATGCGCCAGCTGTATTCATGGACCTCATGAATCGAGTTTGTAGTCCATATTTAGATAAGTTTGTTATCATTTTCATTGATGATATTCTTATCTATTCCAAGAGTGAGCAAGAGCATGAGCAGCATTTAAGGTTGATATTAGAGTTGTTGAGAAAAGAACAGCTATATGCTAAATTTTCTAAATGTGCTTTCTGGTTGAAAGAAGTGCAATTTCTTGGCCACGTTGTTAGTAGCAAAGGAATTCAGGTTGATCCAGCAAAAATTGAAGCCATTGAAAAATGGGAGACTCCTAAGACACCAACACAGATACGCCAATTTTTGGGTTTAGCCGGTTATTATAGAAGGTTTATTCAAGATTTTTCCCGAATAGCTAAGCCGTTGACAGCGTTAACGCAAAAAGGGAAGAAATATGAATGGACTTCTGAGCAGGAGAGTGCATTTCAATTACTGAAAAAGAAGTTGACTACGGCGCCTATTTTATCGTTACCAGAAGGGAACGATGATTTTGAAATATATTGTGACGCTTCGCGACAAGGTTTTGGTTGCGTTCTTATGCAACGGAAGAAAGTTATTGCATACGCATCCCGACAATTAAAGATTCACGAGCGGAATTATACGACGCATGATCTAGAACTGGGAGCAGTCGTGTTTGCATTGAAGATATGGAGACACTACTTATATGGGGTTAAATGCACTGTGTTTACTGATCATAAAAGCCTTCAACACATTTTTGATCAGAAACAATTGAACATGAGGCAACGTAGGTGGGTCGAACTGATAAACGACTATGATTGTGAAATTCGCTATCATCCCAGAAAAGCGAACGTGGTGGCCGATGCTCTAAGCAGAAAAGAACGAGAACCAATTCGAGTACGAGCGATGAACATAAAAATTCGCATGAATCTCAACTCACAAATCAAAGAAGTTCAACGAGAAGCACTTACTAAAGAAAATATAGGAAATGAAATAATGAAGAAGTATGAGAAGCAACTCGTTATGCGGGAAGATGGAATTCGATATTTTGCAAATCGTATTTGGGTACCGAAGTTGGGTGGATTAAGGAAGTTGATATTGAACGAGGCACATAAGACAAGATATTCGATACATCCTGGAGTTGGAAAGATGTACCAAGATCTTAAGACACATTATTGGTGGCCTAATTTAAAGACAGACGTTGCAACATATGTTGGGGAGTGTTTAACTTGTTCCAAAGTCAAAGCAGAACACCAGAAGCCATCAGGGTTACTTCAACAACCAGAAATTCCAGAATGGAAATGGGACGGTATTACTATGGATTTCATCACGAAGTTACCAAAGACTGCCTGGGGATACGACACCATTTGGGTAATTGTTGATCGTCTTACCAAATCTGCACATTTCTTTCCTATAAAGGAAACAGATAGAATGGAGAAATTATTACGATTATATATAAAGGAAATAGTTTCAAGGCATGGAATACCTATTTCCATTATATCTGATCGTGATAGTAGATTTACCTCAAAGTTCTGGCAATCACTACAAGAGGCCCTAGGAACTCGTTTGGATATGAGCACCGCATATCATCCGCAAACCGACGGGCAGAGTGAAAGAACAATTCAGACTCTTGAAGACATGCTCAGGGCATGTGTGATCGATTTTGGAAACGGATGGGATAAGTATTTACCGTTAGCAGAATTCTCGTATAATAATAGTTATCATGCGAGCATTAAAGCTGCACCATTCGAAGCATTGTATGGAAGGAAGTGTAGATCTCCTATCTGTTGGAATGAAGTAGGAGATCGACAATTAACTGGTCCCGAAATCATACACGAAACGACTGAGAAGATAGTACAAATCAAGGAGAGATTGAAAACAGCACGTAGTCGCCAAAAGAGCTACGCCGATGTTCGAAGGAAACCATTAGAGTTTCAAATCGGTGACATGGTTATGTTAAAGGTGTCACCATGGAAAGGTGTAATACGTTTTGGAAAAAGGGGTAAACTGAACCCAAGGTACGTAGGCCCGTTTAAGATCATCGAACGCATTGGACCGGTAGCTTATCGGCTCGAGTTACCGCAACAACTCGCTGGAGTACATAATACCTTTCACGTCTCAAACCTGAAGAAGTGTCTTGCAAAGGAAGACCTCACCATTCCTCTTGAAGAAATCCATGTCGACGAGAAACTACAATTCGTCGAAGAACCAATCGAAATCATGGACCGTGAAGTTAAACAGCTCAAACAGAGCAACATACCGATCGTTAAGGTTCGTTGGAATGCTCGAAGAGGTCCTGAGTTTACTTGGGAACGAGAGGATCAGATGAAACAAAAGTATCTACACTTGTTTCTCGATGACGCAAAATAGGTACAATTTTAAAATTTCGGGACGAAATTTATTTAACGGGTAGGTACTGTAATGACCCGCACTTTTTCGATCGTTCTATACTTATAAGATTAATATTTACATAAATTAAACCTTACCAACATGATAAGCAATCCAAATTGTTGAGATTTATGTTTTTGAAAAGAGTTTTACACAACGTTTGACCGTCTAGTTTGACCGATGATATCACGGACTATATAACATATGATAATTATACGTTTATGTATATATATATGTATATATACATATTTAACATGATCTAAGAATGTTTTAATACCTCATTTTGTATTAATAACAATAAGTTACAAGTATATTTTGAAACTACTAACCTAAGTTTTCAAAACGATAACCATACGTAACGTTATTTGACATAAATACTTATGACCTATAATGTTTATACATATATCGTATAAGTAATGTATTTAATCACTTTTAAGGACTTAAATACATAAAACAATATAAGTATATTCACAAAAGATAGCTATATTTGAATTCTCATTCCATTTTTCACAAGATTTCTATACGTATATCTAGAGTACATGTACTCGTATCATACCTAACCTCTATACGTATTTACTATTGGTATATACACATCAAATCACCACCAACCAGCCCTTGTTCAATGCCTTATGTATAAGGTAACTACTTTTGTTATCTAGTATGACAATTTCACATGATTAAAAGATTTTTTCACAAAATTACAAACTTATACACCTTTTACACCACCATTTATACTCCATTCCATTTTCATTTTACTACACATTTCTTTAACCAAAAACACACTCTTAAGAAACTCCATAACCATTCAGCTAGTATCCATGAAGATCTAGCCATAAAAACATCACTTAAACACCATAAGAAAAACCTTACAAAAACACTTCAAGAATCCTTTCAAGAACACAAGTTTACTTCCAATCTTTCATCCAATTCCATCACTCTTTTGGTTCTAGGTTTTTACTCCTCTTTTACAGCAATCTTGTCCAAGTAACTTGAGGTAGTAACTTTGTTCATAACCTTATTCGATTCATATATATATAGCTATCTTATTTTATGGTATACAATTTTAACAACAAGAACATAGTTTGAATGATTTCAAACTTGTTTGCAAACTAAATAGATCCTTCTAACTTAACTTTTAAAATACTTCAAGACCTGTAATATATCATAAATATATTCTAATTTAACAAGGTATAACTTGGTTTTTCAAAGAACACCTTAAAAACTGTTTTTACGACATCGGAGTGCAACCGGGGGCTGTTTTGGGTTGGATAATTAAAAACTATTTTGAACTTTGAATTGGAGGCTTATTTTCTGGAAAATTGATATTTACTATGAATATGTTAACACATAAAAATTTCATGATTTAACTCAAAGTATAAGTATTTTTAGAAAAATAATCATTTAAGGTTGTTTACATGATGGAAAATGATCAACTTCATAAGTTTCACTAAAGTTTGACCTATGACCTGTGATTTCGAATACAAACTAAGGTATTTACAGTTCATAGTCTTAAAGAGGGACTCGATCCAAGAAAGTGGCAAGTTGAATCAACGAAAACGGAGTTGTAACGAAGAAACTATGACCAAAACGAGATCGGATATCTAAGACTAGTTTAGCTACGAAAATAATTGGAGAAAATTAAATAAATCACATCTTTTTAAAATAACATGATATTTTATATATATGTACTCATAATTTAATTTTATATGGTTCAGGATCACCCGTAAACAATACGAGAAGATTAATCATAAGATCCCATGATTGTACGCAACACGTCATTTGACAACACCGGTACTTTATGTACGCAACACGTCATTTGACAACACCGGTACCGTGGGTCAAGATTAATCTCGACCAATACATATACGATGGGGTTTTTATTTATTTCATTGGGGGTTTATTAAACACCTAAAAATGAACCATTAAAATTGAATTACTAACATCGGACTGCTAACTACGGACTAAGGAATTATTAAAAGTATTAAAACTATTATAAGTATATATATGTGACGTTTGTTTAAAAAGAAAAGGTATTGATATATTATATATGGATAGGTTCGTGATATCAATCGGAGACCAAGTCAAAATTACATATCTTCAAGACGAAAGTGAGTATATAGTCCCACTTTTAAACTCTAAATATTTCGGGATGAGAATACATGTATTTTATGTTTTACGTTATGGACACAAGTAACTGAAAAATATATTCTACGTTGAGTTGTACCACTGGCATACTTCCCTGTAGCTTGGTAACTGTTATTTACAGCGGTATTGTAAACGCGAATCCTGTTGATAGATCTATCGGGCCTGACAACCCCAACCGGACTGGACGACCAGTATTCAACGGTTGCACAGTACTTCGTTTCGTGACTACACTTGGTACGGTGTAGTAAGATTTCATAATAAAGGGAATATGCGATGTGATTAAATGTTAAGTATGGTTACCAAGTGCTCAACCACTTAGAATATTTTTATTAAAATATTTACATATGAAATCTTGTGGTCTATATTTATACCGCTGCCGGCATTAAACCTATATCTCACCAACTTTATGTTGACGTTTTAAACATGTCTATTCTCAGGTGATAACTAAAAGCTTCCGCTGCAACATGTTGAATTTAAGCAAGATCTTGAGTATGCATATTTGTGTCAAAAATAAAACTGCATATCCGAGGAATTGTAATGTAAAATATGCTAGAAATCGTATTGTTATCATCACATGTAAAGTTTGTAAGTCTAAGATTATCGCTAAACGATAATCATCTTTATATTGTCTAAAGCTTGTATTAACATAAGAGTTATGGTTTGTAATGTAAAATAAATGCAGTTGTTCTTTTTAAAATGTCGCATATAGAGGTCAATACCTCGCAATGAAATCATACGTTATCTAACTCGTTCTTATGGTTAAGGACGGGTTATGACAATAGGGGATATTCTTATATGCATCTAGTTAATGTCGGTTACCAGGTGTTCAATCCATATGAATGATTTTTGTCTCTATGCATGGGACGTATATTTATGAAAAATGAAAATGAAATTCTTGTGGTCTATTAAAATGATAGAAATGATTGATTACAATAAACTAATGAACTTATCAACCTTTTGGTTGACACTTTAAAGCATGTTTATTCTCAGGTATGAAAGAAATCTTCCGCTGTGCAATTGCTCATTTTGAAGATATTACTTGGAGTCATTCATGACATATTTCAAAAGACGTTGCATTCAAGTCGTTGAGTTCATTAAGATTATTATTAAGTCAATTATAGTTGGACATATTATGAAATGGTATGCATGCCGACAACTTTCAATGTAATGAAAGTTTGTCTTTTAAAACGAATGCAATGTTTGTAAAATGTATCATATAGAGGTCAAATACCTCGCAATGTAATCATATGTTATTGTATTCGTTCTTATGGATTAGGACGGGTCGTCTCAAATATGTCCTGATTTGATCTTATCTCTGACAAAGTGGCAATCAATTTCAATGTGTTTAGTTCTAGCATGTTGTACAGGGTTGGCTGCCAAAGCAATTGTAGAAGCATTATAACAATAAATATGTACTGATGGTGTGTTGGGTATCTTTAAGTCATGGAGCAGACTTTTTAACCAGGATATTTCACATGTGCAATCTGCAAGAGCGCTGTATTCAGCTTCTGTGCTAGACCTGGATACCACTGTTTGCTTCTTTGATTGCCAAGAAATAAGACAGGAACCTAAGTATATGCAATAGCTTATGATTGATCTTCTAGAGGTGATGCATTTGGCCCAATCACTATCACAGTAAGCTTGCAATTCTAAAGTGGTTGACTTTGGAAAGTGAAGACCTTGACCTGGGCAGAGTTTGATGTATCTTAGGACTTTCTAAAGAGCTTGTAGATGACTTGTCCTGGGATTTTGACTGAATTGACTTAGCAATTGAGCTGCATATGATAGGTCTGGCCTGGTGATGGTGAGATAAATCAATTTCCCTACTAAAGTTCTGTAGAGTGTAGCATCATGTAAGATATCACCATCATTGTTAGTGAGGTTAATGTTTGGGTCCAAGGGAATATTAGATGGTTTTTCACCTAATATACCAGCTAGATGAAGTAATTCAAGAGCATATTTTCTTTGTGACATTGTAACTCCATAAGAGTTTCTGAGAAACTCTATACCAAGATAGTAGTTGAGACCACCCAAATCTTTGATGCTGAAAGTTTCATCTAGCTGTTTCTTGACTTCTTTTACCAAATTAGGGTTGTTACCAGTTAACAGTAAATCATCAACATAGATGACTAGAGCAAGGCAATCTGATTGATTGGTGTAGGTAAGGAAAGAAGTATCTGCATAGCTCTGCTTGAAACCAAATTGAAGTAGAAAGTCTGTGATGTCATACCCCCAAAAATGGTCTGGGGTAAATATGACTTTTCCAATATCATCACATGGTTAAATAAACGAGAACGACTCTAAATGAGACGTTTAAATAATTCAATAATTCAATTGCAGTGGAAAATGAAATGTTTTACGTGATAAACCCGAAAGTAATTAATGTTTATCAAATGATCAGAAATAATAAATGCGGACTTCAATGCACCAGCTAGCAAATCACATAGGGCAGCACATAAGCTATTCTTCACCTGAGACAAACATGCTTAAAATGTCAACACAATGGTTGAGTGAACATCATAGGTTTAATAATTAATAAGTTTTAGACCACAAGATTTATTTCAAAACATCAAAATATTCAATATGCCATGAGTTATGATATCGAGCTAAACATAAACCCCTGACACTGCGCGTGTGTCGGTAATCATTATTGTGTACCCCCTTGACGATCGGTCAATGGGTAGAGACGTCACTCTCAATAGGCCTACTCACAATAATTAAGCTTGTAACATTTCAATTTCAGCAATTAACGATATTATGGCGGGGATTTGCATGTAAGAATACAAGTTAGCAATAGTCTCGTGAAGTTGCATATCAAAAAGTTTAGGCACTTGTGTCTAAATTGTAAATCATTTAAAGCAAGCATGTGTCTCACCCCAAAATTTATAAAATACATTAAAATATGTAAAAAGCGGGGCTATGAGTTCACCTTAGTAGCACAGAAGAGATATTCCACAAGAGTAATGGATTGAACGGAAGAATATGATCGGAATCTCAACCTAGAGATAGAATGTACGATCAGATATCACCTAAAAGACTTAAGTTTAATAATTATACTAATAATGATGATTTTCTAAATTAATTTACATTTTAAGAAAGTTACCATTTATGGAAAGTTTCCACTTATAGCATCTTTCTAATTATAGAAAGTTCGGGTTATAATCTATAACAAGACATTGTACACTTTACCCAAATCTCATTGCCATCATACAAGTCACTCGAATGATCAGTTATTACCGGGTGCCCAGGATTCTTGACCAGAATCTATGCCATGGCATTCGAAATCCACAAGCGGTTCCCAAAAGGCAACAAGGACCACCCTAGGCCATATGTAGCAGTGAGTTTTGTATATAGTGCAATTTATCTTGATTATAACCTTCACACATTATAGGAGTATAATCTTTTATTATATAGTTAAGTTGATTGTATATATATAGTTATTATTAATATTATATAACTATTAATAGTTTTATGATTATACATGCATTATTACTTAAATCATAATTATTATCTTAGATTAATTAATATTTATAATATACTAATCATTATCTCATACTATATAGAATATAATTAGTTACATTATTTATTACTTAGTTACAAGATACTTATTAATATAGTACATAATTAATTCAATATATTCCATAAATACTTAGATAATTAATTAAATACCTAATAATAATATAAATAATTTTTATAGTCTTAGTTAATTATAAAAATCAGTTGAAAAATTTAAGAAAATAATTTTATTAAAATTTTGTATTTAAATTCATTTTTATTCTTAATTTAATCACAAAACACGTTTAATTCTACATAAAATATTAAATTAACATAAGTAATTATTTTTAAACTTTTTATATGTTCCTTACAGTAAATAAACCTGTAGAAAAAATATTAAATAAAATATTTCTTTGTTTTATAATTATTTCCTTATTTACTTCCTATTTACATAATAATAGTGTTTAATATTTTAATAATTATTAATTCGACTCATAAATTAATTTTTATATTTTAATCATATCTAAACAATGTTTATGAACTCAGAAAAATTATTTATTATATTTTATTTATTGTACAAATTTTTATTACGAATTTCACCTAGTTTCTTTAATTAAATAATACATAATTTGAAATTAATTTTTATAAATTCTATTCTGACCTAAATAACTAATTTATATATCATAATTTACTCGAAAAATATTTATATAACTTAAATAGAATTTTTCCTATTTTTTAAATAAATATGTATAACGTATATATATATATATATATATATATATATATATATATATATATATATATATATATATATATATATATATATATATATATATATATATATATATGTATTAATAAACTGTTTTAATTAAATAAAATATAAAAACACATTATAAATCAGAAAAATTATTTTTCCTAGATCTCATATTACTTATTAATAATTAACATGTAAAATTCATAATTAAATAACCTCAATATATATTTATTATGTATTTGTTTGCGTTTCATCAGAATATAATATAAACAATTTTTAAAAATACAAAAACTAATTGTTTTTTTGAAAATTCAATTTTTATAAAAACACATTCATCATGCTAATAATTATCATGTAAAAAGTTAGATTTAATTAAGCTTGTAACAAATTAAAAAAAATTATTATTGTTGTTGTTGCTTTCGGCCGAAAAAAAACAAGGAAAAGAAAAAAAAAAATCAAAAAAGAAAGAAAGAAAGAAAAACTCACTAAGTTTTTAGGGTTTTTGAGAGCTCCAAATTTGTGAATGAAAAATTATGAGGGATTGTGGAGTTTTTATAGTTGAAAAATACTTGGGCTCCAAGAAAATACATTCCTTTTAAAAATACAAATTAATTTCCTTTTCTTTCTTTTTTTCGGCCGACTAGGCCTTTTTCTTTTTTTTTTCTTTTTTTATTAAAAAGAACATTCTAGAATTGTTATATATTATTTATTTATTTATTTATTTTAATTATCCGATATATATATATATATATATATATATATATATATATATATATATATATATATATATATATATATATATATATATATATATATATATATATATATATATATCGGCATAAATATAAATACATAAATATTTATTTTATAAATTTTTCATTTATAACCCATTACCTAATTATTTTATATATATGCTCATATTTATATTTTATTTACACTAATAAAGAGTATATACATTTTAATACGTAATATTTAATAATAATAATAATAATAATAATAATAATAATAATAATAATAATAATAATAATAATAATAATAATAATAATAATAATAATAATAATAATAATAATAATAGTAATAATAATAATAATAATAATAATAATAATAATAATAATAATAATAATAATAATAATAATAATAATAATAATAATAATAATAATAATTAGGGTTAGGGTTATAATAAATGTTTAGGGTTTTAGCTCATTAATAACGAGTATTAATTACTTCATTTAATTCGTCCGGATAACAACCCTAATAGGTATATCACAGAAATACATAACAACAATGAAACCCTAGGGCATTATAGTCATTTCAGAGTGGAAAAATAAGGGTTGTTATATGTGAGCTTGGTAAACCATTGTCTGTTAGCTTGTTTGAGACCATAAAGTGACTTCTTTAACTTGCAGACAGAGTTTGGAGGTACAGTTTTGTTGTAACCTGGTGGGATTATCATGTAGACTTCTTCATTAAGATCACCATGAAGAAAAGCATTGTTGATGTCAAGTTGTTCTATACCCCAATCAAGATGAACTGCAGTGGCTATAAATGCCCTAACTGTGACCATCTTTACTACAGGGGCAAAGGTTTCCGTGTAATCTGTCCCTTCTTTTTGTGTATAACCTTTAGCCACTAATCTTGCTTTGTACATTTCTATGGAACCATCTAATTTTAGTTTGATTCTGAAGACCCATTTGCATCCAATTGCAGTTTTGGTGGATGGTAGTGTAGTAATGTCCCATGTATGATTGGCTTCAAGAGCTTGAAGCTCCTTGTTGATTGCTTCAACCCATTCCACATGCTTGGATGCTTGGGTATAGGATTGAGGTTTGACTAGAGAGTTGACAATGTAAATGAGGTGTCTTGTGTGTGGTGAGTTGATGTTGGAGTAATTGATGTATTTAGAGTCATGAAATTTAGTGACAGAATTGATGTTTGACTTGGGAAAGTTGCAGTAATAATCTTTGTATTTGGATGGAATAGAATGAGTTCTGGTGGTTTTCTTTTGAGGGATTGTATCTTGCTGTTGTTGAGTGGTGATGGTTGGAGTGGGGTTAGGTTGAGTTGGATTTATAGAAGTAGGGTTTGATTGAGTAGGTGAAGATGCATTTGAGTTAGATGAATTAGAGTATGTTGAAGGAGATGATTGTGTATTTGAGTGGAGTTGATCTGAGTTGGCTGGGGAATTATGAGTTGGTGGGATGATGTTAGGAGTGGAGGTATTGATGGGTACATGAATAATTTCTATATGAATAGGTGTAGATGTTGTGTGTAGATGTGGTGTGAGAGAGGTCTGTGAATGGAAATGTTGTTTCATCAAAAGTTACATACCTGCTAACAAAGATTTTGTGTGTTTCAAGATCGTAAAGGGTGTATCCTTTTTTAGTTGTGGGATATCCTATTAAGACAGATGGTATGGACCTTGAATCAAATTTGTCTGGTGTATGTTGATGAGCATTAGCTTTGCACCCTATTATTCTAAGGTGAGAAATGTCAGGTGGATGATTGTAAATGAGTTCATATGGACTTTTGTTTTGAAGTGGCTTTGTGGGTAGTCTATTTATTAGGTATGTTGCAGTGAGTATACAATAACCCCAGAGATGTATTGGAATATTAGATTGAAACCTAAGAGCTCTAGCAATTTCTAGGAGTTGTCTATGTTTTCTCTCAACCCTGGCATTCTGTTGAGGTGTATAGGGACAGCTTATTTGGTGTATGATACCATTTGATTGAAGAAATTCAGTTAGGGATTGGTTGATGAATTCAGAACCATTGTCAGTTCTAATTGTTTTGATTGATGTGTTAAAATGATTTTTGATGTAAGCATGAAACATTTTAATATGAGATGTGACATGATGTTTGCTGGGAAGCATGTAGGTCCATATAGCTCTAGAATAGTCATCTACAATGGTTAGGAAGTATTTACAGTGGTTCATTGTGGTGTGTCTATATAGACCCCACATATCAATGTGAATGAGTGAAAATAAAGAAGTGGAATGAGAATTACTAATTGGAAAAGGTAATGAAGTTTGTTTAGACAAAGGACAAATATTGCATACACTAATTTCATTATTACACTTTGTTACAGAATGTAAATGTTTAATAGTTTTCATGCCTTGAATGGATGGGTGTCCAAGCCTGAAGTGCCATACTGAGTAGTTAGCTGGTGTCATTGTTGAGGAAGAAAGTTGATTTGCAGTGTGATATGGTGTTAACTTTGTTTGTTGGATGACATAAAGACCATTACAAAGGGTGCCATGAGTAATCCTCTTGTTGTGGTCCTGGAAATAACAAGATAGAGGTGTAAACAAGATGGATAAAGGTAGATGTTGTCCTAACTTACTTACAGATAGCAAGTTGTATGAGAAACTAGGAATGTAAAATACATCATGGAGTATTATGTTAGGATTGATGATGACAGAACCTATTTTGGTGACAGCAGTATTGTGACCATTTGGTAATGTAACTAGAATAGGTATGGTGTAGGGTTGGACATTGTGCATATTGGTAATGGAGTTTGATATGTGGTCAGTAGCACCACTATCCACAATTCAAGCATTTTCAACATGTGTAATAAGTGAAGCAATGAATCTGTACTTTTGTGATGAAATATAAGATGCTATTATCCTGTGTATACCTGCAGTAGAGGTAGTGTGATCATCAGAATCTGACCCTTTTTAATTATTTTGCATTATTAGCATCATCTGATTGAGTTGATTCTGGATTTGATCCATCCTTACATTCATGGCTAACTCAGCACTTGCCTCATTAGTAGCAACCATATTAACACCGTTAATGGGCTGCATTGACTTTTGTGTTGGTGTGTACCTTTCATGTAGTGGATGACCCACTGGATAACCTACTATTTTGTAGCATTCTTCCTTTATGTGACCCTCAAGACCACAATTTCCACAAAAGATGCCCTTCTTGAAACTGCTTTTCTTCACTTGAAATCCAGTTGTCATTGCATTCTTATTGTAACCTGACTTTGGTGCATTGTTATTGACAAATTTGTTGTAGTTTCCCTGAGCAGCTAGAGTAGCTGAGATGATTGGTTTGGAAATGATGGACTCCCTTTGCCTCTCATCTTGTCTAAGCATGCTCTAAGCTTTGGTTGCATTAGGTAATGGTTGCATCAAGAGAATCTGTCCTCTGATATTTGAGTAGCACTCATCAAGTTCCATCAAGAACTGAATTAATCTCTTCCTTTGTTCCCTTTCAATGTTTACCCTACCATTTTCACAAGTACAAGCACAAGTGCAATTGTAAGGTGCTTCAATTGCATCCAATTCATCCCAGAAGCCCTTAAGTTTGTGATAGTACACTTCAATTGAGCATTGATTCTGTTGAGCTCAATGATGTCATTTGTGAGTTGATAGATCCTATGTCCATCTAATTGCGAATACTGTTCTAGTAATTCCTTCCACAGTTCACGAGCAGTGTTGACAAAGTTTAGTGAGTTGCTAATTTGATCAGTAATGGTGTTCAGTATCCAAGAGATGATCATATCATTTGTTCTCTCCCATAGTGCCCTATTATTTGAGTTGATTGCAGGTTCAGTGAATTCACCTATTACAATTTGTAGTTTGTTCTTTGCATTCAAGGCGATCATCATTGATCGCTTCCATGAACTGTAGTTGTCAGATCCAGTGAGTTTCTTCGAGATGAGAAGTAGACCTGGATGATCGTTTTGATGTAGAAAAAGAGGATGATTAGGTGAAGTATGATCTTCATTTGTTGTAGCTGAGTTGATTTGATTAGTCTCCATTGTTGATTGTAAAATTAGGTTACGAACAGAAAATTTGGGGATTTTGAGATGATGATTAATAATCGGATGATTAATTGATCAATTGATTGTGCGGAATTAAGAATGATGAAGAATCAATCATGATTGCTAGATGCAATTTGCTTTGATACCATAAAATGATTTGAGATTTAGGCAATCTGCCATTGAATTGTATTGATTTCGTTAAGGAAGAAGATACAATACAAGGAGAACCAGCTATTTATACTAACACTAGCCTAACTAATTTGGTAACTACTACTAACTACTCTAACTAACTGTAACAACCATTAAGCTATAAATTACACAGTGTTACATGAAGTTAAATGCTTTTGCCTTTGAACATATTGAGAGGATATGGCATTGACTTTTGTGTTGACTGTATACTCTTTAATTCTCCTTGTTCTTTATATCAATATTAATATCTTTAACGCTAACACTACAGAAACTGCTTAGCATCTACAATATACACACACACATTGTTGTAAGAGAATGCTTAAAACATATGAAATAAAATAGAGTTAAAAGATTCATAAACCTCGTCTGAAAGACCGTATAGTTCTTCTTTCTCCTTGTCAGTAAAACACCCGTTAGAACATGCACACTGATTAGCGACAGCGTAATCAATACCTCTATAGTTTGCAATATGTATCAAATCAGTATCACGATTTATTCAATGTATATATACAGAAAGAGATTCATTATATACGGACTAAAGCACCTGACACAAATTATATATCAGTATACAATATTGAAAGCAGAAAAGTCACATTCCCTCAATTTATAAGTTGAGAACTCTTCAATAAATTCCAGGACCTCATAGTTTACTAAATGTATACACTTAGGCCCCGTTTGGTTGGAATAATATTTTTGGAAGGAATGAAATGTGTCAGAGGAATTGGAATCCGAAAGAATCAGAATTGATAAATTTCATGAAATGTGAAAAAAATTATTTACATGGAATGGAATTGAATTTTATAAAATACCTAAGTGATACGAAAAATTTTATGTTTCCACTTTTCGTTTTCATTTTCAAACTCGTGTTTCCAATTGAAGTTTTCAGATTCACGAATCGAATTCACACGTCGACAACGCAGTGCGAAAACGCGTGGCAAAAACGCGCCTCGAAAATGAGCTGAGAAAACGTGCCTCTAAATGTATGTAAATATTTGAGGATGTTTTGTTTTTTCATAGTTTCAATGTCAGAATGAATTCAAATCCATCAAACATCTTGAAGGAATAAACATTCAATAGATGAAGGAATATCAAGATTTCAAGAAATTTAATTCCTTTCAAAATATGTCAACCAAACGGAGCGGTCTAAGAAATTCAATTCTAAATCCATCAAATTCTCTTAGGATTCTATGAATAAAACGGGGCCTTAGCTTCATCTAGAATCATGCTATCAAACCATACAGTAAATTTTTGCACGTTAAAATTTGAATTTTACAATGTATACACTGCAAGTATAAATTTTTTGTCAGTTATTTCTAATAAGAAAGTTTATTTGTAAAAAGATGCAAATTTTATCCCTCGTGTAAGATCAGTGAGATCAAAACCCCTTCACTTAATATTTTTGAACTTTCCGTGTAGCCTTCATGATAACACTCTTGTAACATTAAGAATAGCAAAATTGCAAACTAATAATAAAGACAAAACGTAACTTAAAATAATAGGTCATGTGCTTACATGATACTCCAAAATTAAACTCCAATTGAACACTCTACAGTCAATAATTAGGGTTTCAAACATAAATGCGTAAATAAAAACGTCTCTTTCAGTATAATAATCATCATATTATATTATATTCATACTCATACATAATACAGTAGTAATATAATATAATATAATTTATAATTCCAACTTCAAAATACATAGAGCATAAATATTATTACATAACACATTGGTACTAGGTACAATCACAATAAAAAAAATGATTTCAAACAAAAGCAAAAAATATGTTCAGTTCTGTAATAAAAATAAATGAATAAACCTGGCAAGCGAGAGGCAGAGATTGCAGAATTGTGTATTATCGGTGTTTGCGTCGTCGCTAAGGTGAACAAGTAAGTAGTTAGCGACAGCGGAAATTCGAATAGAATTGATGTATGACAGCAATAGTGTCTGTCCAGTAGTCATATCCACCGTGCAGGTAACTCCAGCCGGTGCCGGTAAAGTTCCGGTCATTCTTGGAGACTTGTCACGGAACTGAAATATTACGATGGTTTTAACTTTTTATCCGCAGTTAGTAAAGAAAATATAAAATGTGTTTACGATCCTTTAAACCTAAAAAATAAGGCAAGTCAAAAAGTAATGTATCATCCAAATCTAAATTCAAAATATTTTATCAACGATAAGAGATTCATTTCCTTTACTGTCTAAAAAATTTTCTAATGTAAGGGCTATAAATAAAAATTAAATTATGCAAAAAATAATTGTACATTTTGCTAGTCGATCATAACTTTTTTTAAGAAAGTAGGTATTTATTTTGTAACACTCGAATTTCCAAAGGCTGGGTAGACCGGTGGTCTAGATTGGCCCGGCGGTCCAACCTTAGTTCAAAGGCAAAACAGGAGCAAATTGGACCAGCGGACCATATTGGCCCGACGGTCCAGTGCTAAGCTTTTTGTCAACAGCTCAGAATTGGACCGGCGGTCCACTTAGGCCCGGCGGTCCACGTCGGGATTTTGTGCATAATTTCATTTTAAATTGAAAAATAAGAAGGGCGTTGTAATGACCCGGAAAATTTTGACTTATTTGTAACTTAAATCTATAAATGATTTCATAATTCAGACGATAAGCAAAGGCTGTTATCCCGACTATCAAAATTTTTGAACTATTTTCAAGAATTCAATTAACCTTCGGATGTTCCCGACGATTTACGAACGATTGTTGTAAATAAATATGTAGTATATATATATATATATATATATATATATATATATATATATATATATATATATATATATATATATATATATATATATATATATATATATATATATATATATATACATACATATTATATATTACATAATTAATAACTTGTAATATTAATATACAAGTTAAATTATAGTTATTATACTCATATTATTATTACCTTCATTATTGTTATAAATATTAATAAATATTAATATTAACATTAATATCAGTATAACTAATATTATTATTATTAATATATAATATCAAATTTATGTAGTTTGCTATATTATTATCATTATTATTATTTTTATAATTATAATTACCATTATCATTAAAAATTAATATAGTTATTATTATTAATATAAAAATTATACAACTTATTATTATTATTATCATAAATAATATTATTATAATTTTTATATTTATCATTATCATTATAATTATTTATTATTATTATTTCTATTATTATCATTATTATTACTTATATTATAATTATTATTATTAATATCAAATTATTATTATTAATATGTTTATTAATCAGTTATTAATGTATTTACTAATATATTTAATAATAATATCAATTAAAAATAAATTGAAAGTCAAAAAATATGTACGAATCTGTTATATAAAAATCAAAGCTGCTTTTTATTTTTTTTATATAATTTTCACCTGCTCCAAAATTTCTTGTCGACAAAAATGCATATTATAACAATCAAGCAGCTCATTTTTGTTGACAAAGTAATTCGAGTTCCATTATAAGTTAACAGCTTCTATCTGATTGAAATTAAACAGAAATATAAATAAAAACCCGTTCGTTCCTCTATTCTTCACCAAGAAATCCAATAGCTCGATTTTGAATTTAAATTCAAAATCTAATATTGCAGTTTTGTTAGGAATCGATTACTCAATCTATCTGGAAAATTTCAACTTCCAATTCTTCCTATCGATCGTTAATTTTTGAGTCAAAGTTTTCGAGTAAAAAGTCAAACGGGTGTTCAAGGATCAAATTGAAGGTTTATAGGTTGTTCCTGATGTAATTGATAATCTCCGAAGGTTCTAGGAATGATTTAGAAACTATTTCATGTACGAATCGAAGTCTAAAACAGTCTAAATAGTTGAATTATAATTTAAGTTCATCTTCTTCATTATCGAGCTTGTCCTGCTGCTGCTTATTCTTTTTAATTTCTATTCTGTCTAAAATCAATCCAACAAACCACTAATAGTTTCTGTTTCATCTAAAACTAAATAACTGATTCGTTGTTAGCTTGGTTTTATGGCCTGGTCGATTTATATTTGAAGATGAAGAAGGAAAAATAGAAAATTGAGTTAAATATATGTAGGTTAGGAAATACAACAGAAAAACAGAACTGGAGGAACGGTTAAGGGTCTTTGTGGGTGAGCGAGAGGTCTCGGGTTCGAGCCCGATTCGTGGCATTTTTCTTTTTAAAGGCTTATAAGGTAGTTCTTATTATTATAGTTGTTATTATTATTATTATTATTATTATTATTATTATTATTATTATTATTATTATTATTATTATTATTATTATTATTATTATTATTATTATTATTATTATTATTATTATTATTATTAAGTATTAGTATTATCATTACTAAGTATTATCATTTTTACTAATATTATTATTAGTATTATTAATTATTGATATTATTATTATTACTAATATTAAAGTTATTATTAACATTAATATTAAAAACATGGTTATAATTAAAAGTATCATTTTATCTTATCATTTTTATCAAAAATTACCATCTTTATTGAAATTATTATTATTACTATCGTTATTATCATTTTTACAAAAAATTATCGTTTTTGCTATTATTAAAACTATCATCTTTACTTTATAATTATTAGTAAAACTATCATTTGTATTAAAATTACTATTATTACCATTATTATTATAATTATTAGTAAATCATTATTATCAAAACTATTAATTTTACAAATAAATATTTTGTACATTGAATACACTTATTTCATATACTACAATTATATTTCATATAATTATATATCAAACATATTAACATTTTTATATAAATATTCATATATAACAAATTATGTGTTTTTAATATAATACCAATCAAACATATATATATATATATATATATATATATATATATATATATATATATATATATATATATATATATATATACATTAATATAACTACAGAAATATATAACAATTGAAATAACATATATAAACTTATTCGATTACGAGTATGTGTGTTAATATATATACTTGATATAGGTTCGTGAATCCGAGGTCAACTCTGCACTTGTTCAGTGCCATCATATGCGTAAATTCTACGAAATACAGTATTGTGAGTTTTCATAGTTCCCTTTTTATATATATTTTTGGGCTGAGAATACATGCACTATTTTATATCTGTTTTACAAAATAGATACAAGTATTAAACTTAATTCTACGTGGGTTAGAATCACAAATATTCCCCTAGCTTGGTAACGTAATCTATTGGTCTCTGTACCGTAGGCGCGAATTCTATTGATAGATCTATCGGGTTTGACAACCCCATTCGGGCTAGTAGCGCTAGCAGTCAACAAATGTTTAGTACTTCGAGGGTATTTTTCACACTTGATTCGGTGCTCTATAGACATCAGGGGTATTCATTATTATATTATTATCGTTAAGGCTGTTACCAGGTGCCCATGGTTGTAGAAATCTTTTTATTACACTGCGGTGTAAGGATATTTATGAAAATTGAAATCTTGTGATCTATTACTATTATCAAAATCATTAATTATGACAAACCTATTAACTCACTCAACCTCGTATTGACTTTTTAAGCATGTTTATTCTCAGGTACTTTTTACTTCTGCTGTATAACTTTGCTGTTACATAGAAATCAAGCCAAGCACTGGGATCAGAGTTAACATCGCCGTTAATGGATTTTGACGGGGTGTTAAAGTTGGTATCAGAGCATTGGTCTTAGCGAACTAGAATTTGCATTAGTGTGTCTAACCGGTAGTTGTTAGGATGCATTAGTGAGTCTGGACATTGACCGTACGTGTTTATTTTAAATTTTACTTATCATTTCTTGCCTGAAAATTTCAACTTATTTTTAAGTCAATTCTCTATATGATTGAATGGTTTCGACTCGATAAGCAAACTTATTATCATGAGTCTCAAAATTTTGAAAGGTTTTATGAAGTCATTTTATGTGACTAAATTATATTCTAATATTCCTATATTATCTATTAAATAAAAAGGTGTGACTATGTGTTTGTACGTTCCTACGTATAACATTTTTATTCGATGAATCATCTCGGTTCCCAAACCAACGATTAGACTTTCGAGATTTCCAAATCCGAATTATATTGATACGATAGTCTGATGTCGTATGAGTTAATAAAATATTCCTATGTTTTATTTCTTGAATTATTATTCTTTTCGCGTATTTAATTTGCGTAGCGGTATTTTTCTCGGATCGCGCTCGTTTAATTGTTAGGGCCAATTTATAAAAACCAAATTTTGATGAGTAGGTCATCTAGGACATGTTGGCTGAAATTCTCATAGATAACCCAGATTTATAGGGTGCATTAAAGTCTAGTCTACAGCCTGACCTAGCTTTAGAACATTATTACTTGCATCATACATATACATATCTTTTATTTTGTCACTCGGGGAGGAACTCCCATTGTGATTCACAATATTCTATAACTCACGTGCATTATCTTTATAAGATCACCTCGGTTGGTGAAATCGAGGGATGTCACTCATGATTTCTGAAATTCTTGACATTCCTATATCATCTATCCTGGTTTTGTGTATTACGTATGTATTACATGAAATGTCATCCCTGATTTTTGAAACTCCTATGTTTGTTGCTACTCATACTCAAACGTATATAACCTCCTTATTATATCACGTACCTATGTGCCCTAATGCCTTTGTGCATTAGTTTACGAACTGGAAAATGTCATTATTGACTCATAAAGATTCTCGATAACTCAAAGCCATTATAATGTCATCACTATTCATATTCGTTACTTCTAAAATTTTTGTTTTCTCATTATTTTTGATTATTGAACTTTCTTGACGGGTGGCGTCTACGAAACTCTAGAATGGAAGGGTTTGGATTACCGATTTAAAGGATCCTATAGCTCAAGCCCCTAGACTTGAATAGGCCATTACGAAATGAAAGTCTTTAATCGAAAGTTTATCTGATTACATACTTATCATTTTTAATCTAGACACGTCATACTGCAATTATTGCATAAATGGAGTATAGACAAATCATATCTTATCATATCCATACCAATAGACTTTGTCTGACACTTTTCCTAAATTTCCTCCGTAAATTACGGAAATCGTTTCGCTATATATATGTATTCGAGGAGACAAATATATCAATCAGTATTCAACACTCATTTCATATCAAATCTTAATTCCAATCACATAATATGGAATTCTCACTTGTTCCTCGAGCTCCAATGAACGCGTAACCGGAACGAACGAACCAATTAGCCATCATCTATTTTGGATGGATTTGTAGCCGACTTAATCAATGGAGACAAGAAGAAGGTGATCCCTTCCACCAACCAAATTGTCCTGTTGGCGAAGAACCTGAAGCACTTACCGGCGAACCAGTTGGGAACACCATTTTCACCCTCATTTCCAGGATATCCCGTCATGATTATATAATATCTAGAATTCTAGATCTTATTCATCCACTTGTCCGAACCGCCAATCATCCTGGAATAATGGAAGAAGTCAACGAGCTTCGCGCTCGAGTAGTGGCTCTGGAGAATATGGTGGAAAATCTAAGAGCATCAGCAGCATAACAAGCACCGCCAGTACCAGCAGTACCACCAACATCACCAGCACCGCAAACACTGAAAGCACCAGCAGCATCACAAGCTCCGCAAACTCCGAAATTACTTAAGACAGCAACACCACAGCCACCAAGAAATATTAGTAATAATGACTTAAGATGTATTGACTCGTTCTTCCTGAAGAATTATATATGTATACTTTATATATATATATATATATATATATATATATATATATATATATATATATATATATATATATATATATATATATATATATATATGGTTTTGGAACAATAATAAATCTTTTCGTACTAAGCTATTACGTGTGAATCTTAACTAGTATGTACTACTTGGTTAATTCATATCACTAATACGCTATGATGTACATCCTTCGTTAATGACTTAACCATAGTTAACTACAATCTATGTTTCAACGCAATGATTTCCATTTCAAAATAAACCAAGTGTATTATTCAAATACATGTTTGATTGTATACTTTCATTTTCGATGTACTCGAAACTTTCTAGAAAACATCATTCGTACTTTGTGAAATTCACAAGAATTCCACGAGAACCAACATCATATACTGAGGTATATCAATAACAATGAACGATGAAGTATTGATTCATAACTTCACTAAAGAAATATTCCGCGACGATTATGTAATCTCTAAGGTTTTAGAGATTATTTATTCTTGTTTCAGCCGCAAATCAAATGAGTTTAATATTATATTAACTCATTAAATCTATATTATATCTGAGGAATACATACATGAACGTATATCTTCATAAAGATTGTAATTAAAAATTCTTTTGTACAAACTGTTAATTGTGAAAATATTTTAACAGGTAGGTAATACCCGAGATATATTTTGATTTCACATTAATATGTTACACCGTACATTCTTCAAATCTGATTCAACGGTCATTAACTATACCACTTGCATCCACAGATATATGTAGCTATTCACCAAAGAACAACCAATTTCATACAAATTCAATTACATATTCTGATTTAACAGGTGACATCACTCTTAGATTCCTACATCTTTCAAAGCTATACTTTGACTTCAAAACTGTGCTAGAACATCACCTCTATTCATAAAACCCAGGAAAAAAATATTCATGTCGTTCAAAATTCTACAACATCATATGTATATTGACGATTATCATCTGCGTTCAAACTCTTCAAAATTCTTGAACACACCTCGGATTGATAATCAATGATTCAGATATGTTAACGTTGTGAATGATGATGAAGCAGCAAAAGCTATGGATGGTCTTAATGGCCAAAAGCTTGATAATAAAGAAGGGTGTGTTGAAAAGACTCAAAAGAAAGATTTGGAACTGAAACACGGATTGAACAAACCATGAAGGAGACTGTGGATAAATCACAAGGACTAAACCTGTATTCAAAGAATCCAGATGTTTCAGTATCTGATGAAATCCTTAACGAATACCTTGCTCCTTACTTATCTTAAATCCTTACGGAAGAATTTTCTTCATTATCCTTCGATCCTAGAAATTTCAAGATATCATCGTATCTTTCGTTATAAATATCCTCGATATTTCTGAAGATATCTTCATAACGATTCTTGTCCGCAATTAACTATCTCTTTGCAATATCTTTATTACATCATAAAGGAAACTGTTTAAGTTTCTATATTTCTATTAAATTCGAGTTTAAATTATGATTGATTTCTGGAGAAGTGTTGGGAATTGAAGCATGAGTTAGTATAATATAATGACGTCAGGCCAACGTGGTTATATTACAGTAAGTCATGCTGAGTTTCTAATGGAAGGTGATAAAGGTTCACAGATCATACCCTCATCATGAACCATGTTACATAACTCTTTCATTCTATTTAACCTCTAAACATATCAAGAAAATATTTTTCTTGATGATTCGGTCTTTTTCGGATATTCTGGTAATTTGACAAATCAAATCGTGCTATTACCTTTCCTTCTGCTTTGTATATTATGATCATTCGAAACTCCATACCTACGAATTCTGGACCATTATTCGCTTGACTTGAAGTCAGGAAGGAAAAACAAAAGCATGGAGCTCCTAAATATAAAGGAAAATATAAAGCTCGATAACAACACAGAAATTACAAATCGTGTATATCAATATGTATAGCAACATAAAGACACGGAAGAATTAAAAACACTATAACCCCAAGGTAATAGGAGAAGTAAACAGCTTCCTCTTGTGGTAGATGAAAAAGAAGAATGATAGAAGCAATAGTTAGAAAAATATTCAGGATAAGAACTGAATTAAGCATTTTCACAATCTTTGAAAGTATGAATTGATGAATAAAGTATAGGAGTGGTGAAAACAATGAAACGGGAGAAGTTAATTTATAGTGAAAATATCAGACATAGTAATCGAGGCAGATTACGAATTTAATCAAAGAAAATCCTGATTTCCTTAATTACCGGAGAATCAAATCTTATAGATTACGAAGATTTCTTTAAATCCCTTGAATTCCAGAAATCAATCATGACTACGGCGAACATTTAATTTCCTTATTTCATTCTTTTGCGATAACTTCACTCAGACTCTTCGCGTAATCGTATTGTTTTAATTATATTATTCAACGGGGATAAAACTCTATTTATCAACTCATATTCGTCATGAAAACATTCTTATTGTTAGTCATGAAAACTTCAATCAAATTTCGGGACGAAATTTCTTTTAACGGGTAGGTACTGTAATGACCCGGAAAATTTCGACTTATTTTTAACTTAAATCTATAAATGATTTCATAATTCAGACGATAAGCAAAGCCTGTTATCACGACTATCAAAATTTTTGAACTATTTTCAAGAATTCTATTAACCTTCGGATGTTCCTGATAATGCTAAAAACGAACATATATTTCATAGCATTATTCCTCAAGAAAGACAAGCTTTTAGTTGCAATTGTTCTATTTACAAGTGATATTCGTTTAAATAATAAAAGGTGAAGACAAAAGACAGATTCGACGATTTGAAGACGCAAACGACCAAAAAGCTCAAAAGAACAAAAGACAATCAAAAAGGTTCCAATTATTGATAAGAAACGTCTCAAAATCACAAGAGTACAAGATTCAAAACGCAAAGTACAAGATATTAAATTGTACGCGAGGACGTTCGAAAATCCGGAACCGGGACTAGAGTCAACTCTTAACGCTCGACGCAACGGACTAAAAATTACAAGTTAACTATGTATATAAATATAATATAATATATAATTAATTATATTAATTATATATATATTATATATATATATTAAAAACTGTCGGCAGCCAGAAACTCCAAGGGTGTGAATTGAAAATACCTCTCCGCGACTCGCGGAGTTTGAAGGGCTTTTTGCCGCGAGTCGCGGAGCCCCAAATATCAAGTCTGGCTATAAATCAACCCGAATTCTGATCAAAATAATCATCATTTTTTCTTCTCAATCATACGTAAATATATTTATATTTATAATTTATATTTTAATTTTAATTATAATTCTAATAATAAGGGTATGTTAGCGAATGTTGTAAAGGTGTAAGTCGAAATTCTGTCCGTGTAACGCTACGCTATTTTTAATCATTGTAAGTTATGTTCAACCTTTTTATATTAATGTCTCGTAGCTAAGTTATTATTATGCTTGTTTAAAACGAAGTAATCATGATGTTGGGCTAATTACTAAAATTGGGTAATTGAGCTTTGTACCATAATTGGGGTTTGGACAAAAGAACGACACTTGTGGAAACTAGACTATGGGCTATTAATGGGCTTTATATTTGTTTAACTAAATGAAAGTTTGTTAATGTTAATATAAAGATTTACAATTGGGCGTCCCTATAAATTACCATATACACTCGATCGGACACGATGGGCGGGGTATTTATATGTACGAATAATCGTTCATTTAACCGGACACGGGAATGGATTAATAGCCACTAGAATAATTAAAACAGGGGTGAAATTACATTCAAGGGTAATTGGTGTAATTGTTAACAAAGTAGTAAAACCTTGGTTTACACGCAGTCGATAACCTGGTGTATTCATTAAACAAAGTATTAAAACCTTGTTACAATTCGAATCCCCAATTAGTTGGAATATTTATCTTCGGGTATAATAATAATTTGACAAGGACACTTGCAATTTATATTTATGACTGATGGACTGTTATGGACAAAAACCAGACGGACATATTGAATAATCCAGGACAAAGGACAATTAACCCATGGGCATAAAACTAAAATCAACACGCCAAACATCATGATTACGGAAGTTTAAATAAGCATAATTCTTTTATTTCATATTTAATTTCCTTTATTTTATATTTAATTGCACTTCTAATTATCGCACTTTTATTTATTGTTATTTTATCGCACTTTTATTTATCGTACTTTTTAATTATCGCAATTTAATTTTATCGCACTTTTATTATTCGCAATTTCATTATCGTTATTTACTTTACGCTTTAATTTAAGTCTTGTATTTTATATTTTACATTAGGTTTTAACTGCGACTAAAGTTTTAAAATCGACAAACCGGTCATTAAACGGTAAAAACCCCCTTTATAATAATAATATTACTTATATATATATATTTGTATTTTTATAAAAGTAAACTAATATAGCGTTGAGCTTTGTTTAAAGATTTCCCTGTGGAACGAACCGGACTTACTAAAAACTACACTACTGTACGATTAGGTACACTGCCTATAAGTATTGTAGCAAGGTTTAAGTATATCCATTCTATAAATAAATAAATATCTTGTGTAAAATTGTATCGTATTTAATAGTATTTCCTGCTAAAATTATAAACTATTTTATATACTACCCCGCTGCACATCAAGTATTTTTGGCGCCGCTGCCGGGGAATTACTCTTAAAAGCCGGAAGCGCAACGCTAATATAAAAAAAAAAAAAAAAAAAAAAAAGATTTTTAGTTACTTTTATTAAAAGTCGTTTTTGTAAAAATACGTTTTAAATATTCGAAAATATAAAAAGAAAAACAAAAATATAAGTATTTTTAAGATTTTGTTAAATATTTAAATTTTATAAGTTTCTTTATTTTTATTTTAGTTTATAAAAATATAAGTTTTAATTTTAATATCTTTTAATTATTAAAAAAACAGAAAACAAAATAAAAAAAAAAAAATAAAGAAAAACGCGTAAAAGTGAAACCTGTCAGTTCAAATTCTGAACCCCGCGACTCGCGGGGTTTTCCTCTTTATTTGCCGCGACTCGCGGAGGCCTTCTGACACACGGACAAAAACCCTAATCACGGGTTATTTTTAATTATTATTATTATTAAAACCTAATTATTATTATTATTATTATTAATTTTAATTTTACTTTTACTTTTTATTTAATTTGTTATATTTAGTATAAATAAGTTTATTAAAATTGTAAAATTAATAGTTTTATTAAATAAATAATATAAAAATAATATTTTTATAAAAATTGTACTTTTTACAACTTTTTGTATATTTTTATATTTTGTACCTTTTTAATCGTTGTAGCGTAATATTTATATTTTTAGCTCATATTTAATTTTAAATTTAGTATTTGCTATAGTTATTTTTACTCCTATATTTTTAGGCTTTGCCGTAGAATTCCTTAAGTGCTTTTTCTTTAGACTAAGATTTAGGTGCTTTAGAATTTTGCGACGCCTTTTTAAGTTTTAGTTTCTTTTTAAGTTATTTCCATTTGGGATTTAGTTTTTCCTGTAAGCTTTAATATTTTTAGACCTTTTACTATGTATCAATTATCATTCCAATTAGTAATTTCAATTTGCGATTATAATTTTAAGTTAGTTGTAGTAATAAGGTTAAATTAGTTAAGTTTTTTTTAGTTTTTATAAGTTTCTTTTATTTTTCCGTCACCTTTTATTTTTCAACCATTTTTTCTTTTTCGACCTTTTGCGACGAACTCTTTGTCTTTCTTATTTCTCGCTATTCTAGTTTTAGGACTTAGAATTTTTTCTACTTCTTATCTAAATTTCTTAAAATTACGAAAATTTATTTTGAGTGGTTAAATTAATAGACATCAAAATTTTCTGGTTCGTAGTAATAGTTGGATTTGTACGTGGACCGGGTTATTGGAGCCAAACAGTCCTCAATTATATTGAGACCAAACGAATCCTGCCCCTCTGCTGCATCTTTTGGCTATTCGAAACGTGGGCAAAATCAGAAAAGTCTATTGATTGGATAACTTATTATAATTTTTCTTTCCTTTTAAAAACTAATAGGATATTCAGTGAATGCACCGAGCAAGACGTTCACCACCTTTTGTACGTTCACCACCTGTAACTCGATCAAGACATCGTTTAACAAATATAACCGCCGTTGATTTTTCTTTAGAATCGTCATCCAGTCGACCAAGTACTTCAGTTCAAATTTCCGATAATCCAGTTTTTGAAACAAACCTCACAATTGAGAATCCAGAAAATATTCAGGAACGGTTCGTAGATCCTGAACCATTAAACTTTCCTCCGGAACCACCAATCATTCAAACAGAGATTGTTGAGGAACGAACTATTAAATCAGAACCATCTAGTGATACCGAGTCAACAAATTCAATTATGGAGAATCTGGAACCTTTAAGTATGGAAGACCGAATGAGAGCTAAACGCACTGGCCAAGGTCACGCAATTACTCATCCAGACATTAATGCGCCAGATTATGAAATCAAAGGACAAATTCTACACATGGTGACTAATCAATGCCAATTTAGTGGTGCACCGAAGGAAGATCCAAATGAACATTTACGTACCTTTAATAGGATCTGCACACTATTTAAAATCCGAGAAGTGGAGGATGAACAGATATATCTCATGTTATTTCCCTGGACTTTAAAGGGAGAAGCCAAAGATTGGTTGGAATCGTTACCTGAAGGGGCGATCGATACATGGGATGTTTTAGTTGATAAATTTCTTAAACAATTCTTTCCTGCATCTAAAGCAGTAAGACTTCAAGCAGAAATTGTTACGTTCACACAAAAGCCAAATGAAACTCTATATGAGGCGTGGACAAGATATGGAAAGTTGTTAAGAGGATGTCCGCAACATGGTTTAGACACCTGTCAAATAGTACAAATATTCTACCGAGGATGCGACATCACTACAAGAAAAGACATAGATATAGCAGCTGGTGGTTCTATTATGAAGAAAACCGAAACTGATGCTTACAAAATTATTGATAATACTGCTTCCCACTCACATGAGTGGCACCAAGAAAAAGATATCATTAGATCATCTAAAGCAGCTAGAGCCGATTCTAGCCATGACTTAGATTCCATTTCCGCAAAGATAGATGCTTTCGAGAGACGAATGGAAAAGATGACTAAAGATATTCATGCTATACGAATTAGTTGTGAGCAGTGTGGAGGACCACATTTGACAAAAGATTGTCTAAGTATTGAATTAACAATGGAACAAAGAGAGAATATTTCATACATAAACCAAAGGCCTGGAAATAATTATCAGAATAATTATCAACCGCCAAGACCGATTTACAATCAAAACCCGAATTATAACCGAAATATTCCATACAACAACCAACAAGGTCCTAGCAATCAACAAGTATCCAATAATACTTACAATCAGCAAAGACCGAATTTTCAAAACAAACCACCACAACAAACCGATGATAAAAAGCCGAATTTAGAAGATATGATGACGAAGCTAGTTGAAACTCAAACGCAGTTTTTCACATCTCAAAAACAAACAAATGAACAAAATGCTCAAGCATTTAGAAATCAACAAGCTTCTATTCAAAATCTGGAACAAGAAGTGAGCAACCTAGCAAGGTTAATAGGTGAAAGAAAACCGGGAAGTCTACCAAGTGATACAAACGCTAACCCCCGGAATGAAACAGCTAAAGCTATTACCACAAGAAGTGGTACAACACTTAAACCACCTGAAATACCTGTAACTTCTGATGAAACTATTCCTACTACACAAGAACCACAACCTGATCAAGATAAGGAAAAAGAACCGGTAGTTGAAAAGGTTAATGAAGATAACACAGTTAAGGATAAACCTTATGTTAAACCATACCAACCACCACTTCCTTATCCGAGTAAAATGAAGAAAGAGAAACTTGAAGCCGAGCAATCCAAATTCTTGGATATGTTTAAACAGATAAATGTAAATCTTCCTTTCATTGATGTGATTTCAGGAATGCCTAGATATGCTAAATTCTTGAAAGATCTGATCACGAATAGAAAGAAAATGGAAGAACTCTCGGCTGTCACTATGAATGCTAATTGTTCAGCAGTGCTGTTGAATAAGATACCAGAAAAACTATCTGATCCAGGAAGTTTCACAATTCCATGTTTTCTGGGTAGCCTTAGTTCAATAGAAGCATTAGCAGATTTAGGTGCTAGTATAAATCTAATGCCGTATTCACTATACGCTAAACTAGACCTTGGAGAATTGAAACCAACCAGAATAAGCATACAACTAGCCGATAGATCAATAAAATATCCTAGAGGGATAATGGAGAACATGCTAGTTAAAGTTGGTACTTTAGTATTTCCAGTAGATTTTGTTGTTTTAGACATGGAAGAAGATTCTCAAGTTCCTCTCATATTAGGAAGACCATTCTTAAACACGGCTAAAGCAATGATAGACGTGTTCGGTAAGAAACTGACCCTAAGTATAGAGGATGAGAGTGTTACCTTTTCAGTTGATAGAGCAATGCAACAACCACAATCTGCAGATGATACATGTTATTATATTAAAACTATAGATGCACATGCAGAATTATTAGAAGAATTTCCAGAATTACAAGGAACAGGAGAATGTTCTTTAGGAGAAGGAAATGAACCAATTGATGAAGCTGAAATGTTAGCTACACTTATAGCTAATGGATATGAACCAACAACAGAAGAAATTCAAATGCTAAAAGAAGAAGACAGATATCGATATAAATCATCGATAGAAGAACCTCCGAAATTAGAGTTAAAGCCACTTCCAAACCATTTGGAATACGCTTATTTACATGGTGAATCTGAATTACCTGTAATAATATCGTCTTCTCTTACTGAAAATGAGAAATCACAACTCATTTCTGTGTTGAAAGCTCATAAACCAGCCATTGCATGGAAGATTCATGATATTAAAGGAATAAGTCCTTCGTATTGCACACATAAAATCCTTATGGAAGAAGGTCATAAAACGTATGTGCAACGCCAACGAAGACTAAATCCTAATATGCAAGATGTAGTTAAGAAAGAGATTATTAAACTGCTAGATGCAGGTTTGATATATCCAATTTCTGATAGTCCATGGGTAAGCCCAGTTCAATGCGTACCTAAGAAGGGTGGCATGACTGTTATCACAAATGAGAAAAATGAGCTTATTCCTACTAGGACTGTAACAGGATGGCGTGTATGTATTGATTATAGAAAATTAAATGACGCCACCAGAAAAGATCACTTTCCCTTACCTTTCATAGATCAAATGTTGGAAAGATTAGCCGGAAATAGTTACTATTGTTTTCTAGATGGATTTTCCGGATATTTTCAAATTCCAATAGCACCCGAAGATCAAGAGAAAACCACATTCACGTGCCCTTATGGTACTTTTACTTACAAACGCATGCCATTTGGACTTTGTAACGCCCCTGCAACCTTTCAAAGGTGTATGATGGCGATTTTTCATGACATGATAGAAGAATGCATGGAAGTATTCATGGATGACTTTTCAGTCTTCGGTGATACATTTAAATCATGTCTAGTTAATCTGGAACGAATGCTAATTAGATGCGAAAAATCAAATCTAGTACTTAATTGGGAGAAATGCCATTTCATGGTTAAAGAAGGCATCGTTCTTGGACATAAAATTTCAAAAGAAGGAATTGAAGTAGATAGAGCTAAAGTAGATGTAATTGCTAAACTTCCACATCCCACCAATGTTAGAGGAGTTAGGAGTTTTCTAGGGCATGCCGGTTTTTACCGACGTTTTATAAAAGATTTTTCTAAAATTGCCACTCCTATGAATAAACTCCTAGAAAAGGATGCTCCATTCATCTTTTCAGATGAGTGTATCAAATCTTTTAATATTCTTAAAGAAAAACTCACTAATGCACCGATCATGATAACACCAAATTGGAATCTACCATTTGAACTAATGTGCGATGCAAGTGATTTTGCGATGGGAGCCGTTTTAGGACAAAGGATTGAAAAACGATTTCAACCTATATATTATGCTAGTAAGACGTTACAAGGAGCACAAACGAACTATACAACTACTGAAAAAGAACTCCTTGCTATTGTCTTTGCTTTTGACAAATTTCGATCATATCTAGTTCTAGCAAAAACGGTGGTCTATACCGACCATTCTGCTCTTAGATACCTATTTTCAAAACAAGATGCTAAACCAAGATTAATCCGATGGATCTTACTCTTACAAGAGTTTGATATTGAAATCCGAGATAAAAGAGGAGCAGAAAATCTCGCCGCTGATCATCTTTCTCGTCTTGAAAATCCCGAATTAGAAGTTCTGAATGAATCGGCCATACAAGACAACTTTCCTGATGAATATCTATTGAAGATAGATTATAAAGAAATCCCATGGTTTGCAGACTATGCAAACTACTTAGTTTGTGGATTCCTTGAAAAAGGATTATCGTACCAAAGACGAAAGAAATTCTTCAGTGATATAAAACACTATTTCTGGGAAGATCCACATCTGTTTAAAAGTTGTCCCGATGGAATAATACGCCGATGTGTATTTGGAGATGAAGCTAGTAAAATTTTAAACCATTGTCACACAGGACCAACAGGAGGGCATTATGGGCCTCAACTAACAGCAAGAAAAGTTTATGAAGCTGGATTCTATTGGCCTACAATTTACAAAGACGCACACCTTCTTTGCAAATCCTGTGATGCATGTCAAAGGGCCGGAAAAATAAGTCAACGTGATGAAATGCCACAAAATGTCATCCAAGTATGTGAAGTATTTGACATTTGGGGTATTGACTTTATGGGTCCATTTCCAAAATCTCATAATAATCTATATATACTCGTAGCCATTGATTATGTATCTAAATGGGCGGAAGCACAAGCTCTCCCAACTAACGATGCACGAGTTGTAGTCAACTTTTTGAAACGTCTTTTTGCAAGGTTTGGAACACCGAAAGCTTTAATAAGTGATCGGGGTACTCATTTTTGTAATAATCAACTTGAAAAAGTTCTTAAAAGATATGGAGTAACTCATAAAATCTCCACCGCATATCATCCACAAACAAGTGGACAAGTTGAAAATACCAACCGAGCTTTAAAACGTATTCTAGAGAAAACCGTAGGATCAAATCCGAAGGAATGGTCCATTAAATTGGAGGATGCACTCTGGGCTTTTAGAACAGCCTACAAAACTCCAATTGGAACCACACCTTTTAGACTTGTTTATGGAAAAGCATGTCATCTTCCAGTAGAAATTGAACACAAAGCATTTTGGGCTTTGAAGACATGTAATCTTGATTTACATGAAGCTGGACGTCTACGATTAAGTCAACTAAACGAATTAGAAGAATTAAGACATGAAGCATACGAGAATTCGTTAATCTATAAAGAAAGAACGAAGAAATGGCATGATAAAAGAATCAGAAGTTCAAAAGAATTCAAAGAAGGAGACAGAGTTCTTCTTTTCAATTCACGATTCAAGCTATTTCCTGGAAAATTGAAATCAAGATGGTCTGGACCATTCATAGTCAAAAGAGTTTTCCCATACGGAACGATAGAATTAATAAATTCAAATGGGATTGAATTTAAAGTTAATGGTCACAGAGTTAAACATTACATACATGGTCCGATGGAAGTCGACAACGAAGTTAATCACAATTTCGATGCCACAGCTAACTAAGTGTGAGGAGAATCAAGTCTTTAAAGGATAATATATATTTCTGTTAGAATTAGATTGTCTGTTTTCGTGTAGTTCTCGAAAATGGAACACGTATGGTCTTTCCCTAGCAGACCCTAAAGAACTAGTCTTCTCCCCCCATTCTGAATTTTTATTTTTTTTTTAGGTTTTTACAAAATGAAGACTGCCTGTGAACTAAACCATGGTCTAATGCTACACGCTTTGATCACTAAACGTAATAATGACATACTCCCGAGTGAAATAGTATCAGTAATCAGAGAAAGAATGGACGGAGTTAGAAAAGGATCCAGATGCGAAGATAATAAGTTACAATTTGGTAAAGGAAAATCAAAATCTGCAGCGAAAAGAAGAGCACGACACCTAGAAAAATGTCACAAATGCGGAAAATGGTCACATGGAGGTAAATGTTCAAATAATCAAACCTATTCAAATACCGAATTTGTTACTTTATGCAGAGACGGACCGTTCATATGTTTAGAAGAAAAGACAATGAATGCTAGAGGTTACGCCTATGCAGCCATGGAAAACCAATTAAACCGACTATCTTATGAATATAATAGATCATATAACTAAGAAATCTATTTCACAGGTATGTCTGTACAGTTTTTATTTTTATTCTTATTTTTAACCTTTTGATAATAAACGCTAATTTGTTCGCTAAAAAGTATTAAATTGGTATTAAATAAAATTAGGTTTGGCGACCGAAATTATTGATATTGTTCAAAAATTTATTACATCACTGCGAAATTTAACGTTTATTCTTAAGGTATAAATATCTTTAATCAATCAACCCAAAATATCTCAAAAATTCGTCATGAGTTAAATTAGGTCTTGGAACCGAAATTACTTTACCGAAAAGAGGGGCGCATATTTTTGATAATATTTGACTGATTAAAGTGGGATAAAAAGACAAAAAGATTTTTTTTTACCATATTTTTAATCTTAATATTTAAATCTTAAATTAATATTGTAAACTTGGTAAAAACAATATTTTTAAAATTGTAAATATTTGAAAAATTAATATAAGTTTGGTATGAATTTATGAATTTTTAAATTAAGTTTGGTGTAAATTTTTAATTTTTAAAATATGAAATTTTAATTTTATGCATTTTAAATTTTGAGTTTGGTGTGAATTTTTAATTTTAATTTTATATTTAAGTTGTGTGAATTTAAAAACAAAAATTTACTTTATCTCATTAAGTTAAGAATATGATTTTTAAAATTCGTCGTAAGTTGAAGACTAGGTCTTTGAACCGAAATTGCTTTACCCGAGGGAGGGACGAGAACTTTTATTATCATTATTTTTAATCTTATTGATTTAAAGTATGCCAAAAACATTAAAAAACCCAAAAATCTTAGCTTTTAAAACAATCGCTACAAAAAGACAAATTTTAAAATTTTGTCGAGGGACGGACTAGGACATCGATCCGAAACGACCTCGTCCTAAATAACAAGGGAAACAAAATTTTAAAATTAATTTCTTAATTGTTTTATAAGTTAAAGATTATAAAAAAAAAAAAAAAAAAAAAAAAAGTAACTCCGCGACTCGCGGAGTTTTCAGTGAAAAACCTCCGCGACTCGCGGAGGGTCCAAAACCCAGAAAAAAAATAAAAGAGCTGCTCGATCAGTTTACCTCCCCCACACAAAAACAACCCGAACAAACTGCGAAAAAGAACCCGAAAATACACCCAAAAACACTCCAAAAATCTCAATTTTTAACC
This sequence comes from Rutidosis leptorrhynchoides, assembly GCF_046630445.1. Classification (NCBI taxonomy): domain Eukaryota; kingdom Viridiplantae; phylum Streptophyta; class Magnoliopsida; order Asterales; family Asteraceae; genus Rutidosis; species Rutidosis leptorrhynchoides. Next base: position 366,329,383 of record NC_092339.1, read on the forward strand.
GTTAATCACCAAATTTTTTGCTAAAATCATGTTGAGAAGGATGATATCTAGGAACTACTCAAGAAAAACGGTAAATTTCTACACCTAAACACCATTTAATTCGAATTTTAGTGTTCTTGAGCTATTTTTCCCCAATTTGATTTTGATGCTTTTTAGTGTAATTAGACTTAAATTGTTTATGTATTATGCTTGTATAACCTAGATTGATGCTGTTTAACATGATTAGAAGCCTTAAACTTCAAATTTTGAATAATCTAGGGTTTGTGTTCTTGAGCAATTTGGGGCTTTTTGATATAAACAGGTTATGGCCGATTTTTGTCATGAATTGTTGCTAAATTGAGTAGTGTAACATGTCTAGGTAGTTAAATGATCCAAACTTTGAGCCTAAACATGATTTTGAGAATTAAAGTGGACTTTTTCAAGTCCAAAATTCATGAACTTGATTTTTTAAAGATAATGCCATTTGAGACTTGTTTATTTGCTAGTAATGATTATTTTGACATGTTATTTGAGTTGAATGTTTATGAACTTGGCGAAAATTTTCGTATATGCTTATTTGAAAAAGTGTAGATTTGATAAAAATGTGAAAATAAGCTTAAGTTTGATGTAAATTGATAATGTCATTGTAATTATTTTGATTGATGATTTTGCTGACACTAATGCATATTTGGATGCACAAAATTTGTGTTTGATGTGTTTTGCAGAATGAAAGGGGTGAATCTTCATCCCAAGCCCGCCATGCTCCTGCTGAGAACTTGGAACAACAGGAGGTAGATAACTACTACAAGCAGGATGTACCTCATCCAGTCATGACCTTTTCAGATATGCACTTGGAACAGTTGCACCCGAACCTGCGATTTGACAGACTTTGGATAGATTATCCAAAATATCAACGGGGTTTGCATACTCTTCATTCCAAGGTTGTTGAGGTACCGAGGGTCATAGAATGGGGACCCTTGGAAGCTGTAGAATTGGCCGGGCCAATTAGGGAATTACTGGTACAGAGGTATGGTAATTCTTCTTTTAATGACTGGATATGTTTATTCACCATACGCAGACCTGTATATAAAGTATGGTGTGAAGAGTTGTTATGTAGTATAGAGTTGAATGATCGGATAGCTAGTTTAACCGATCGTTCTTTTATTAGATTTTTGTTAGGCGGTTCGATGCGCCACATGTCTTTACTGGACATGGCTCAGGCTTTACGTATATATACGCCTGAGGAGTTAGCGTCTGCCGATTGTAGAGGATTGATACTAAACGGTAGGAAAATAGATGAAAATTTTGATACACACGGTGTGTGGAGTCAAATGACAAGCCACCACCGTTTCAAAGGGGGAAACTACTCTTATTTGGATATAGATAGAGCCGAATTAAGAGTAATACATAGGTTTTTAGCTAATTCGATTACACAAAGGGGTAAAAACAAAGAAAAGGTAAATGAACAAGATTTGTTTTACCATATGTGTATTCGAGACCCACACAGCGCTGTAAGTATACCATATTGTGTGGGTTATTATTTATCAGCTATGGTTCGAGGGATGCGTCCACATAGCATAATAGGAGGTGGTATTTTTATTACTTTGATTGGTGAATATCTCGGTGTGGATATAAGTCGGGGGGGATTATTAGTAGAAGAGCCGGAACCCCGCGACACTATAGGTTTAAATGTATACCATGGTGCGAAAGTGTTGAAGCGGCGAAATAACGCCGCAGTACGATACAATGGTAGACATCCACAGGTAGAGAGAAACCAGGAACAAGGTAATGTAGGAGGGGGGAATGAGATGCATAGGTTTATAGCTTCTCAGGAATACGAAAATGCTAGACAGAGAGCATTTGAAGATTGGCAAGTTCATCAGAACCAGATCATAGCGCATTGCCAACATATAGGTAGAAACTATATTCCTACACCGAAGCCCGTCTTCCCTCCTTGGTCGATAGAGATGCAGCCACCATATCCTACGTATGACCCTGCCGAAGCATTCTATAGCACTTATGGTTATGCGTGGAACCCCTATTGGTACCAATATCATCCTTAGTTTATTTTTTTTTATTTTTTTATTATTATTATTTTGTAATTTGTAATTATTTATACATTTAATATTTTTGTTAATATTGTAATCATTTTTATAATTTCTAACTTTTATTCTTAGATTTTAAAAATTTTTGAATGTGGGGTAATAAACCAAACTTCAAAAATATGTATATATGTTTGCAGTTTATCTTATGTATACAACAGGGTAAAACAACGCATTTTCAAAGACTGGCATTAAGTTCAGCAAAAGCAAGTAATTTTGACGACAATGATGCAAAATATATGTGAAATAACAACAAGACGGAATGAACAAATGATGTGCACCATTTATCATTCAGCAAACAAACGCCAATATATTTGGAAACTTTGGTAAAAATTTACTCATTTTCACACAAATCACCCTCAATAATTTAAATTGTTACTGATTTCTTGCAAATGAGGGCATTGCAAGATCTTAAGTGTGGGAAGGGGTTAAATTCTTTCGGATTTTTTAAAAATTTTTATAAACACTTGGTTACCATTAAGAAAAAATACTAGTAAAGCAGTAGTTGTATTAGAATCTAGTGCTCTCTGATAAAAAAGAACAGCCCTAGTCTTATATACTGACTACCCAATTCTAGTAAAATTTTTCAAAATTTTCAATTAAATGAATTAAAATCATGTTTATACATATTTATGAACGATAAAACTAGGTTTTAACACCGAAATTATTGTTACCTCGGAAAGGACATAAATTGAGAAACAAACTAAAATGTTAAAATTCATTTAAAATGGAATAGAGGACGATAAAAAGAAAAATAAAAAGCCAAGTGTGGGAAAATTTACCAAATTATTTTAAACATATGTCACATATATCTGTAACAAATAACTGAAAATACTTTTGCTTTGGACTAAACTAAACTGTTTTACCCGATGAAAGAAAAGAAGAGATGGATCTACACGATGAATCAATTCCATCATTAAAAGGAAGTAAAGTCTTCCGAAAAGGACACGCGCTTCTTGATTTAGGTCATGAAGTTGTCGTTCAGACCAGCTGTAGGTTGACGAAAAATCTAGAAAAGTCATCACTAAAATCAGCAGGAAATCCACGGACCTCAGCATTAAACAGGGTCGTCAAGTGGTCAGATTTATCCTAACCATGAGAAGGATTTATCTCGTACAATGGGGGGGCACCATGCAAATTAGCTGGATAAGACTAATGAATCAGATCCCCAGAAAGGATAATCTCCTTAAAGATTAAAAATCAGCTTTTAAGACTGATATTACTCAATCCTAGAGATTGACCTTAAAGATTGAGAATTCAAACTCATGGAATTCAATGATATCTAAACTCGAGCTGAATCGAGAAAATATTTTGATCAAAATTATAAACCGATTTGTTTTCTGAAAACCCTATTTTCAATGCGTTCATTACCATTGAACGTAAAATCCTAGGAATTCACCTGGAATTCATTAGGTCACCTGAACTAAATCGGGTGTCAACCGTAAGAACGGTGATTGCATAACATGGTCAAAGACAGGACTTTGTGCCAAACCGAAAAATTATAAGGGTGAGCTTTACTATTGCTCCTACAAAGGATAGTAATTGCGTCCGACACGTTATAGACCATAATCAAAAGCATGTCACGGGACATTGCCTTAACAGTTGCTTGTTCAACGCTTTCCTTTACAACCGGACGGTAGTTTGCCGAAAGGTAATATACGGGACAAGTAAACTGGACGTGTTGCTTTCCAAATACAAGGTTAGCAAGTGGGTGACACAAAACCGCAAGTTTTGAGCTAAAATTTTCAAATCTGAAACCCACCAAACCCACAAATATTTTGCAAACACCGGTAAAGGGTTATTCCGGAAAACTTATCTAGGGTAAAAACTAGATTTAATTTTCAAAAGATCAAATGTTTTCATAAAGATCCAATTTCCTTAATGGATCTAAATTTTTATAGTCATGTGGGACTGTAAACCATATCGTTACTACCATTGTTTATACCGCCGTATAGAAATCACTGATGTACAAAGTGTGAAGAATAAAGAAGTGATTCTAGTATTTCAAGACAATATTGCTTGAGGACAAGCAACGCTCAAGTGTGGGAATATTTGATAATGCTAAAAACGAACATATATTTCATAGCATTATTCCTCAAGAAAGACAAGCTTTTAGTTGCAATTGTTCTATTTACAAGTGATATTCGTTTAAATAATAAAAGGTGAAGACAAAAGACAGATTCGACGATTTGAAGACGCAAACGACCAAAAAGCTCAAAAGAACAAAAGACAATCAAAAAGGTTCCAATTATTGATAAGAAACGTCTCAAAATCACAAGAGTACAAGATTCAAAACGCAAAGTACAAGATATTAAATTGTACGCGAGGACGTTCGAAAATCCGGAACCGGGACTAGAGTCAACTCTTAACGCTCGACGCAACGGACTAAAAATTACAAGTTAACTATGTATATAAATATAATATAATATATAATTAATTATATTAATTATATATATATTATATATATATATTAAAAACTGTCGGCAGCCAGAAACTCCAAGGGTGTGAATTGAAAATACCTCTCCGCGACTCGCGGAGTTTGAAGGGCTTTTTGCCGCGAGTCGCGGAGCCCCAAATATCAAGTCTGGCTATAAATCAACCCGAATTCTGATCAAAATAATCATCATTTTTTCTTCTCAATCATACGTAAATATATTTATATTTATAATTTATATTTTAATTTTAATTATAATTCTAATAATAAGGGTATGTTAGCGAATGTTGTAAAGGTGTAAGTCGAAATTCTGTCCGTGTAACGCTACGCTATTTTTAATCATTGTAAGTTATGTTCAACCTTTTTATATTAATGTCTCGTAGCTAAGTTATTATTATGCTTGTTTAAAACGAAGTAATCATGATGTTGGGCTAATTACTAAAATTGGGTAATTGAGCTTTGTACCATAATTGGGGTTTGGACAAAAGAACGACACTTGTGGAAACTAGACTATGGGCTATTAATGGGCTTTATATTTGTTTAACTAAATGAAAGTTTGTTAATGTTAATATAAAGATTTACAATTGGGCGTCCCTATAAATTACCATATACACTCGATCGGACACGATGGGCGGGGTATTTATATGTACGAATAATCGTTCATTTAACCGGACACGGGAATGGATTAATAGCCACTAGAATAATTAAAACAGGGGTGAAATTACATTCAAGGGTAATTGGTGTAATTGTTAACAAAGTAGTAAAACCTTGGTTTACACGCAGTCGATAACCTGGTGTATTCATTAAACAAAGTATTAAAACCTTGTTACAATTCGAATCCCCAATTAGTTGGAATATTTATCTTCGGGTATAATAATAATTTGACAAGGACACTTGCAATTTATATTTATGACTGATGGACTGTTATGGACAAAAACCAGACGGACATATTGAATAATCCAGGACAAAGGACAATTAACCCATGGGCATAAAACTAAAATCAACACGTCAAACATCATGATTACGGAAGTTTAAATAAGCATAATTCTTTTATTTCATATTTAATTTCCTTTATTTTATATTTAATTGCACTTCTAATTATCGCACTTTTATTTATTGTTATTTTATCGCACTTTTATTTATCGTACTTTTTAATTATCGCAATTTAATTTTATCGCACTTTTATTATTCGCAATTTCATTATCGTTATTTACTTTACGCTTTAATTTAAGTCTTGTATTTTATATTTTACATTAGGTTTTAACTGCGACTAAAGTTTTAAAATCGACAAACCGGTCATTAAACGGTAAAAACCCCCTTTATAATAATAATATTACTTATATATATATATTTGTATTTTTATAAAAGTAAACTAATATAGCGTTGAGCTTTGTTTAAAGATTTCCCTGTGGAACGAACCGGACTTACTAAAAACTACACTACTGTACGATTAGGTACACTGCCTATAAGTGTTGTAGCAAGGTTTAAGTATATCCATTCTATAAATAAATAAATATCTTGTGTAAAATTGTATCGTATTTAATAGTATTTCCTGCTAAAATTATAAACTATTTTATATACTACCCCGCTGCACATCAGTTCCCGACGATTTACGAACGATTGTTGTAAATAAATATGTAGTATATATATATATATATATATATATATATATATATATATATATATATATATATATATATATATATATATATATATATATATATACATATTATATATTACATATTTAATAACTTGTAATATTAATATACAAGTTAAATTATAGTTATTATACTCATATTATTATTACCTTCATTATTATTATAAATATTAATAAATATGAATATTAACATTAATATCAGTATTACTAATATTATTATTATTAATATATAATATGAAATTTATGTAGTTTGTTACATTATTATTATTATTATTATTATTATTATAATTACCATTATCATTAAAAATTAATATAGTTATTATTATTAATATAAAAATTATACAACTTATTATTATTATCATAAATAATATTATTATAATTTTTATATTTATCATTATCATTATAATTATTTATTATTATAATTATTTCTATTATTATCATTATTATGACATTTATTATTATTATTATTAATATCAAATTATTATTATTAATATGTTTATTAATCAGTTATTAATGTATTTACTAATATATTTAATAATAATATCAATTAAAAATAAATTGAAAGTCAAAAAATATGTAAGAATCTGTTATACATAAATCAAAGCTGCTTTTTATTTTTTTTATATAATTTTCACCTGCTCCAAAATTTCTTTTCGACACAAATGCATATTATAACAATCAAGTAGCTCATTGTAATTGACAAAGTGATTCGAGTTCCATTGTAAGTTAGCAGCTTCTATCTGATTGAAATATAAATAAAAACTCGTTCGTTCCTCTGTTCTTCACCAATAAATCCAATAGCTCGATTTCGAATTTAAATTCAAAATCTAATATTGCAGTTTTGTTAGGAATCGTTTACTCAATCTATCTAAAAAATTTCAACTTCCAATTCTTCCTATCGATTGTTAATTTTTGAGTCAAAGTTTTCGAGTAAAAAGTCAAACAGGTGTTCAAGTTTCAAATTGAAGGTTTATATGTTGTTCCTGATGTAATTGATAATCTCCGAAGGTTCTAGGAATGATTTAGAAACTATTTCATGTACGAATCGAAGTCTAAAACAGTCTAAATAGTTGAATTATAATTTAAGTTCATCTTCTTCATTATCGAGCTTGTCCTACTGCTGCTTATTCTTTTTAATTTCTATTCTGTCTAAAATCAATCCAACAAACCACTAATAGTTTCTGTTTCATTTAAAACTAAATAACTGATTCGGTGTTAGCTTGGTTTTATGGCCTGGTCGATTTAATTTTGAAGATGAAGAAGGAAAAACAGAAAATCGAGTTAAATATATGTGGGTTAGGAAATACAACAGAAAAATAGAACTGGAGGAACGGTTAAGGGTCTTTGTGGGTGAGCGGGTGGTCTCGGGTTCGAGCCCGGTTCGTGGCATTTTTCTTTTTAAAGGCTTATAAGGTAGTTCTTATTATTATAGTTATTATTATTATTATTATTATTATTATTATTATTATTATTATTATTATTATTATTATTATTATTATTATTATTATTATTATTATTATTATTATTATTATTATTATTATTATTATTATTATTATTATTGTTGTTGTTGTTGTTGTTGTTGTTATTATTAAGTATTAGTATTATCATTACTAAGTATTATCATTTTTACTAATATTATTATTATTATTATTAATTATTGATATTATTATTATTACTAATATTAAAGTTATTATTAACATTAATATTAAAAACATGGTTATAATTAAAAGTATCATTTTATCTTATCATTTTTATCAAAAATTGCCATCTTTATTGAAATTATTATTATTATTATCGTTATTATCATTTTTACAAAAATTATCATTTTTTCTATTATTAAAACTATCATCTTTACTTTATAATTATTAGTTAAACTATCATTTGCATTAAAATTACTATTATTACCATTATTATTATAATTATTAGTAAATCATTATTATCAAAATTATTAATTTTACAAATAAATATTTTGTACATTGAATACACTTATTTCATGTACTACAATTATATTTCATATAATTATATATCAAACATATTAACATTTTTATATAAATATTCATATATAACAAATTATGTGTTTTTAATATAATACCAATCAAACATACATATATATATATATATATATATATATATATATATATATATATATATATATATATATATATATATATATATATATATATATATTAATATAACTACAGAAATATATAACAATTGAAATAACATATATAAACTTATTCGATTACGAGCAAGGTTGCAAAATACGTGAGACGGGGTCGAGACGGTCGGGTCCTAAAAAGGTCGAGACGTTCGAGACGGGGTCGAGACGGGGGTCGAGACGGACGTTGACCAAAGTTGACTTTTAAATATATAAGTATAAAAATGCTTATATGTATACATATTTTAAAGCTAAAAACTTTAATTAATTAATTTATACCAATAATTGCTATCATCGTTAATTTAATACAAAAAATTCAAACTAAAATACGATATATTTTATCGATTTTATCAATTTTCTCCCTTTTCTGAATGTTGACCGACTTTGACTCGATTTTTTTCAACTTTAACCCGAATTTTGATCGTTGACTGTCATATTAGATGGTTTTCTACGAAACGGGACGGACTAGTCACCAAACCGTCGAGACGGGCGTCGAGACGGCTCGAAACGGGGTGTTTTGCAACAGTGATTACGAGTATATGTGTTAATATATATACTTGATATAGGTTCGTGAATTCGAGGTCAACTCTGCACTTGTTCAGTGCCATCATATGCGTAATTACTACGAAATACAGTATTGTGAGTTTTCATAGTTCCCTTTTTATATATATTTTTGGGCTGAGAATACATGCACTATTTTATATCTGTTTTACAAAATAGATACAAGTAGTAAACTTAATTCTACGTGGGTTAGAATCACAAATATTCCCCTAGCATGGTAACATAATCTATTGGTCTCTGTACCGTAGGCGAGAATCCTATTGATAGATCTTTCGAGTTTGACAACCCCATCCGGGCTAGTCGCGCTAGCAGTCAATGGATGTTTAGTACTTCGAGGGTATTTTTCGCACTTGGTTCGGTGCTCTATAGACATCAGGGGTATTCATTATTATATTATTATCGTTAAGGCTGTTACCAGGTGCCCATTGTTGTAGAAATTTTTTTATTACACTGCGGAAGGATATTTATGAAAATTGAAATCTTGTGATCTATTACTATTATAAAAATCATTAATTATGAAAAACCTATGAACTCACTCAACCTCGTGTTGACTTTTTAAGCATGTTTATTCTCAGGTACTTTTTACTTCCGCTGTATAACTTTGCTGTTACATTGAAGTCAAGCCAAGCACTGCGACCAGAGTTAACATCGCCGTTAATGGATTTTAACGGGGTGTTAAAGGCATTTTGGTAATTTCACATGTGGGTGTATATATAGCTGGAGATCAGATCTAGATCTCATTCTTATCTTCATTTTCACCAACCAAACATCTTAGAGAGAGAGAGAGGAGAGTTCTAGAGAGAGAAAGCTTCAATTGGTGATGAAGATGGTGATTCTTGCCCAAATTGGAGTGGTTCTTGGTGCTTGTTGGTGTTTCTACCTACTAGAGCTCGTTTTGGTACTTGAGGTAAACCCTAATCCGAATTGTAGTGTTTGATCCTTGTTTGTGTTTAGGGTTTACGCTTGTTAGGGTTATAAACCCCTTTTATTGTGATATTTAGGGGTTTTAGGTATGGTTAGTGTGAGTAGACCAAATTATTGTGGGTTTAGGGTTTAATGATAAAATTGGCTAGATTTGTCATGGGTTTGGGTGTTAATCACTAGATTGTAAGTGTGTTGGTGATTTAGATGTTCATAAGAACAAGTTAGTTGGACAAAATGGGTGTTAACCTCGAATTGTTGTCAAACTAAGTTTGAGTCAAGATTTGACGAATCAAGTATGTAAATGCTTGATTCATGTGTCAAATGGTGTTTTGGAAGTATAATCACTAGCCCTTAGTGATTTTGGGCGTTTTTGGGACTTATGTCAAAATGGGTTGACTTTGTCTTGGTCAAATTTGGTAATGACACTAATTTTGGATTAAATGGATGTTGAACGCTTTTGTTAAGTGTTAAATGATGTTTTTGAATGAAAGTAATCATGAGAAGTGATTTTGGGTTAATATGCTATTTTAACATAAGTCAAACGTGGTCAAAAGCAATAAGGGTCAATATTGCACTTGTTGGGGTTTTGGTGTAAATGACATTTGAAATGACTAATACCTAAGTAGTAATTTAGTGTTAAGACCTAGGTTAGTCTAATTGGTATAAAGTATAAATTGGGTTAAATTGTACTTTGTAGAGTGGGTTAAATTGCCACCCGAAGTGGTAATTGGATTGTGTCCATTAGGTGTTAAATGGGCGGATTTTGGCGAGCAAGGTGTAATCCCTCGGTTAAAGGATGTTTGTGTCAGGTTCTCTTTTAGAGAATGACTATTTATATGTATATTGTACCTATGTGTGATATATGTGTTTACTTGCTCGGATTGAAGGACGGAGTTCATGTCATACATGACTTGTGCGGGCATTTCAAGGTGAGTGGAATAATTATATGTGTATGTATATGATGTATTTATTTGCGTAGCGTGAAATGTGAAGTATCGAGGTTTTAAGACACCACGTTTCACGTGACGAGTGAAGTGTCGAGGTGTTAAGACACCACTCCGAAATATTTGACGGGTGAAGCATCAAGGTGTTAAGATGCCACTTGGGGTGAAGTATCGAGGTGTTAAGATGTCACCCGGGAGTGAAGTGTCGAGGTGTTAAGACACCACTCCGGAAGTATGTTGACGGGTGAAGCATCGAGGTGTTAAGATGCCACTCGGGGTGAAGTATCGAGGTGTTAAGATGCCACCTGGGGGTTAGTAATACGCAATGTTAAGTACACTAACGGATGTTGTGAACACCGATGGTCTTTCGCGAGCACCATTCCCTTGTACGATAGGTTAACCATGGTTATGTGTTGTAGTTTTAGCATATTAAATGGTGAACTATATGCTATTGGCGATGCTAGCTTATTGTGAATTGTGGATATTTAGTTTATGCATTGTGATTGCATGGTTGTTGAATTGCTAGCTCGTATGAGCTATTTGTGTAAGTGTTTGCAAGTAAGTAGATTATATATGTATATGTATAATTATTGCATTCACTAAGCTTTATGCTTACCCCTCTCGTTGTTTACCTTTTTATAGGTATCTTTGATGCAGAGTTACCTAGTTTCTAGACTAGGGTTGATAGACGTTGCTTAAGCTTGGAGGATTTGCTTTTGAATATTTGGACGCGAATTGGGGATTTGGTAGTCCCCGAGATTATGCTCTTGGTATCGGGTTGGGTTATTGTGTATTAACCCGTATTCGTGTGATTGTGTCATTATTACAACTGATTTTGTAATGTGTAATTTGTATACCAAGGGTCATTATAAATTGTTAAATGTATCGTTACAATATTATGTTTTTGGTTAAAATAGAGTTGGAAATGTATTGTATTAATGGGACCTAACTTATATAAAAAAAATATGCTTCATTTTTGGTAAACGAATTTGGGGTCGTTATAGGTGGTATCGGAGCATAGTCTAAGGGAATTAGGTGACCTTGGAGTAGGTGCCTAATCTTAGACTTATTGACAGTGGTGCGTTATTTGCGAGACTTGTAGGAATACGGGTCGGATTGAGATTTGTTAGTGCCTTAGAGTAGGTGACTAACTAGGACTTGTGTTTGTCCAATGTGGAATTATGTGGGGCCTTATTTCGTGTGTAAATTAGTGCCTTAGATAGCTAGTGCCTAATAAAGTAGGCGAACTTGGACGTTGCTTTAGTGATAGTCACCTAGGTTGTAGGTTGACTTGTTATTGCGGTATACATGTGTGTATATTATTATATTATAAATAGTGTACGGTGTGTTAGTAATGAGTCCAATGGTAGGGCTCGGGTACTCGGGGGTTTTGTATAGCCCAGTCTAACGACGGGACTTCGTTTGTTCGAAGGTACTAGTGGTATTGTGTTTTGTATTGTGTGAATGTTGCGTCGGTCCGGGTAAAGTACTTTGCGTGACCATGTGGAAATGGTAAGGTACGCAATTGTAATAGTGACTGATCACCATTATTACGAAAGTGTATCTTGGCACCAAGCATGACATGACGAGTACCAAACGGAGGAAACGTGGCATGGTTGGGGTAGATTCTGGACGAAAGGAATCATGTATTGGTTCCTAGGATATAGTGGTCTCCGGTGATGTGCTTGTTTTCACATCAGATTCGTTGTGAGTCGGGAATTATTACGGTGGAGTTGGTTAGCTAAGGTGAGTGAGCAAACTCACGAGTTTGGTGCGTGCGTAGTCACCCTAAGTAGTGGGTGCACTATTGAGATTGTCATTGGTTGTAGTTACCATCATAACTAGGATAACCGATTAGTGTGTATGTGCGTGCAACGAGGACTTGAATCCTGTAATGGGACGTAGCAAGTCTAATGATTGTAGAACTGGGTTACACTCGGTAGAGTGTGTGGTTAGAGAATCGTGTAAGGATTCTAATTATGAGTCGCCTTGGAATTGGCGGATCAAGGGGTCCTCGGGTCGTTAAACTCATGGGAGTGAGACCCGTACGACAATAGTTGCGTTAGTGTGTTGTGGATTATAGGGTAACATTCCTAACGGAATACCCCTGTTGCTGTGGTTGTGCCGATATGTGGAAGGGTGTAAGAATTGGTGTTCCCAAGCATCTCCTTAGTGTTAGATGAAGGGCTTCATTAGGCTATATCGGTTAGCCTTGTGGAAATGCGGGTAGCGTGTGATCGCTAGTAAATATTTATAAGACAATAAACCGTAAGGTTTGCCGGGTAGGTATGACTTAAGGTCATCATTGTGGAGAGATGGGTGACATCGGGTATATGGAACCCAAAGATCGAGTTTCTAAAATTCGGTAGATTATGGTGGGAATCTGCAGGACACTACGTCAGGTGCCTTCTTATACCTGCTAGTGTAATGATCAACTCCGGTGATGGTGTGATTATTTTGTGCTTACCGTTAGATACCCTTGGAAGTAGCGAAGACTACAATAGTGATCGACGGGTGATGGTAATTCGAGGGTTATAAAAGTCGAAGTTTAAGAGCATTGTGGTAAAAACTTCTTATGAAGTGACGGGCGAGCGAATCTTGTTGCTCTTAAGTGACAGACGGGTAAAGATGACCGGTGAGCCGATGATTGACTTAATGGTCGGTTAGGCCGAAGGTTATAATGAGGTGTTGATATTGCGGTCGATGCAATTATTGTGTTGGATTGGTCACTCTTCTCCATGAGAGTGAGCAATTGTTGATAAAGGTTCGTTGAGTGGAAGGTCGGGTGATCTCGACTGAGATACACGACTGATTAAGCGGAGTGGCATATGCCTAGGCTTAGAGGCGTATGTGGGACTTTGATGGAGTTCGCTTTGCGAATAGTTAAGAGCTGTTAATTGTGATTTGTGGTATGAAGGTGCAATGTTGTCGCGTGTATGACATCTCAAGTGATTGTGTATGTCGGCTCTGAGAGCCTAAAGTGAATTTACGGTGATTTGGTGTTTATGACCAACGGTGAGAATGGTCATGTGTGACGTGAAATTGCGATTCCGCGGGATGTTATCATCTTGGCGCTGAAAATGCGGATATGAATCCTAAGTGTGGGAGTTTTTACTGCCGCCCGAGGAAGATTCGGTGGTGTATTGTATACCGAAGTATCGGAGTGTATCGTACTAGGCCTCAATAGGGATTCAGAGTTCCTAACGAGGAAGAGTGACGGGTTGTTGATGTTGACTCGAGATCGTGCGTTACAATTGTGAGTTATGATTCCGAAATGTTATGTGTGGAGTTGTGATGATGGGATCAAATGAAGCGTAAGACTTCTTATGTAAGGTGGTCGGGTTGCACCAAAGTACGGTATGAGACCAAATGTGAAGCTTGAAATCTCGGAGTGAGAGAATGAAGTTGTCGTTACGGGTGCTCTCATAATGTAAATCTGGGAAGCTATGAAGCTCAGATAGTACTATTGAGTAGGTACAAGTTAGATATTGTGGTGGTTGCTGTATTTTCCATGTCGGGAAACGTGATCGTGGAAATTGTCAGTGAATTATTCCACTTTATGGACGATTGTGAGGCGGGGAGTTTCGGTTCCGATTGTCTCACATCTAGACACGCGAATGTTGTTTGTTTGCGAGGGTGTGTTCCGTAGTGGATGCGACCCATTAGTTGCGTTGAAATGTCAAGGTCATCCTTAATAGACGATCTAGGTAGGAGGATTCACCCGGCGTTGGTAATTTTGTAGGTCGTGTGGCAAATTGCGAATTTGTTGTGATGATAATTCGCTGTTGACGGGATTCTAGTATATGAATAGTTTTCATGCTAGTACTAGGAATCCGTCTTGTGCGGTTGTGTTGTGGGGTTTAGAGGAGAAGCCCTGTGTCAAGTGCTGATGTACTATCTAGCGTGTGGTGTACTATTGTCGTCCTAGATTAATTCAGTGATGGGTGGTCGTGGGCGGATCGATTGATGGGAGAGTTTGTGTTCCTGTCATGATTATTTGGTGATACCGAAATTTCTTCGTTGAATGAATAATACGGTTATAATGACAGGGGAAGTTGGTTCTTGAATTAAAGAACATTCATGATTGACCGATGTTGTATGGCTTGTTGCCATTGGTGGAATTCCATTACAATAATAGCCTTGCGCTAAGTATTGGAGCGCCACCGTAAGAAGTGCTCATCGGAGGAGTGTGTCGAATTGAGAACTACCGATTGTAGTTGTGGAAGTCAAATGCATGCGCATAAATGAAGGTGCGATCGGTTGAGTTGTGCAAGTGTGAGCCATTGAAAGACGGAGTATTATCGTGGCATGAAATCCCTCTCGATTTTGAGTAGTACAAGACTTGGTTCACGTCGTACTGGACCTAGTAGATTACGTTGGGTGATTTGGTTGTGGACGTAGCTTGATGCGATTGGAAGTCTGAGAGAAACTTGTAAGGTTACATGGTGCTTTTCGTGTTCCCTCAGTAAACGATTCGGACGTTGGAAGTACGGTATACTGTCAGTGGCAGCAAAAGTACAAGGTGAGTTCGAGCTTATGGTAATGTATGGTAAGTTATATGGGTGTTTTTCGACTTCGTAAATTTTAGATGTTCTTGTAGGATCGTTGAATTTGGTTCCGAGTAGCAGATGGTATATGTGCTTGTATTATATTACTTGCTTAATGGTGTGTGGTGTGGATCACGGGGACGTGATCCATTTTAAGTAGGGGAGAGTTGTAGCACTCGAATTTCCAAAGGCTAGGTTGACCGGCGGTCTAGATTGGCCCGGCGGTCCAACCATAGTTCACAGGCAAAACAAGAGCAAACTGGACCGGCGGTCCATATTGGCCCGACGGTCCAGCGCTAGGCTTTTTGTCAACAGCTCAGAATTGGACCGGCGGTCCACTTAGGCCCGGCGGTCCACGTCAGGATTTTGTGCAGAATTTCATTTTAAATTGGAATATAATAAGGGAATTTTGGTAATTTCACATGTGGGTGTATATATAGCTGGAGATCAGATCTAGATCTCATTCTTATCTTCATTTTCACCAACCAAACATCTTAGAGAGAGAGAGAGGGGGGGAGAGTTCTAGAGAGAGGAAGCTTCAAATGGTGATGAAGATGGTGATTCTTGCCCAAATTGGAGTGGTTCTTGGTGCTTGTTGGTGTTTCTAGCTACTAGAGCTCGTTTTGGTACTTGAGGTAAACCCTAATCCGAATTGTAGTGTTTGATCCTTGTTTGTGTTTAGGGTTTACACTTGTTAGGGTTATAAACCCCTTTTATTGTGATATTTAGGGGTTTTGGGTAGGGTTAGTGTGAGTAGACCAAATTATTGTGGGTTTATGGTTTAATGATAAACTTGGCTAGATTTGTCATGGGTTTGGGTGTTAATCACTAGATTGTAAGTGTGTTGGTGATTTAGATGTTCATAAGAACATGTTAGTTGGTCAAAATGGGTGTTAACCTCGAATTGTTGTCAAACTAAGTTTGAGTCAAGATTTGACGAATCAAGTATGTAAATGCTTGATTCATGTGTTAAATGGTGTTTTGGAAGTATAATCACTAGCCCTTAGTGATTTTGGGCGTTTTTGGGACTTATGTCAAAATGGGTTGACTTTGACTGGGCCAAATTTGGTAATGCCACTAATTTTCGATTAAATGGATGTTGAACGCTTTTGTTAAGTGTTAAATGACGTTTTTGAATGAAAGTAATCATGAGAAGTGATTTTGGGTTAATATGCTATTTTAACATAAGTCAAACGTGGTCAAAAGCAATATGGGTCAATATTGCACGTGTTGGGGTTTTGGTGTAAATGACATTTGAAATGACTACTACCTAAGTAGTAATTTAGTGTTAAGACCTAGGTTAGTCTAATTGGTATAAAGTATAAATTGGGTTAAATTATACTTTGTAGAGTGGGTTAAATTGCCACCCGAAGTGGTAATTGGTTTGTGTCCACTAGGTGTTAAATGGGCGGGTTTTGGCGAGCAATGTGTAATCCCTCGGTTAAGGGATGTTTGTGTCGGGTTCTCTTTTAGAGAATGACTATTTATATCTATATTGTACCTATGTGTGATATAGGTGTTTACTTGCTCAGATTTGAGGACGGAGTTCATGTCATACATGACTTGTGCGGGCATTTCAAGGTGAGTGGAATAATTATATGTGTATGTATATGATGTATTTATTTGCGTAGCGTGAAATGTGAAGTATCGAGGTGTTAAGACACCACGTTTCACGTGACGAGTGAAGTGTTGAGGTGTTAAGACACCACTCCGAAATGTTTGACGGGTGAAGCATCGAGGTGTTAAGATGCCACTTGGGGTGAAGTATCGAGGTGTTAAGATGTCACCCGGGAGTGAAGTGTCGAGGTGTTAAGACACCACTCCGGAAGTATGTTGACGGGTGAAGCATCGAGGTGTTAAGATGCCACTCGGGGTGAAGTATCGAGGTGTTAAGATGCCACCCGGGGGTTAGTGATACGCAGTGTTAAGTACACTAATGGATGTTGTGAACACCGATGGTCTTTCGCGAGCACCATTCCCTTGTACGATTGGTTAACCATGGTTATGTGTTGTAGTTTTAGCATATTAAATGGTGAACTATATGCTATTGGCGATGCTAGCTTATTGTGAATTGCAGATATTTAGTTTATGCATTGTGATTGCATGGTTGTTGAATTGCTAGCTCGTATGAGCTATTTGTGTAAGTGTTTGCAAGTAAGTAGATTATATATGTATATGTATAATTATTGCATTCACTAAGCTTTATGCTTACCCCTCTCGTTGTTTACCTTTTTATAGGTATCGTTGATGCGGAGTTACCTAGTTGCTAAACTAGGTTTGATAGACGTTGCTTAAGCTTGGAGGATTAGATTTTGAATATTTGGACGCGAATTGGGGATTTGGTAGTCCCCGGGATTATGCTCTTGGTATCGGGTTGGGTTATTGTGTATTAACCCGTTTTCGTGTGATTGTGTCATTATTACAAATGATTTTGTAATATGTAATTTGTGTACCAAGGGTCATTATAAATTGTTAAACGTATCGTTACAATATTATGTTTTTGGTTAAAACAGAGTTAGAAATGTATTGTATTAATGGGACCTAACTTATATAAAAAAAAATGTGCTTCGTTTTTGGTAAACGAATTTGTGGTCGTTATATATTTTTGATGTACAAGTAAAACGAGCATGACGCAATTTGTTATTGACATTCCTTAGAGATGTCATTATAAAAGTTTGTTTTTTATTTGTAAAACAAGCAAAAAAAATATATATATATTATTGAAACTATATACTCCGTAAGAAAGGAAAGTGGCAAAAATACACTTTTTACAAAGTTTTTCAACAATATATACTTTTTTAAAAAAAATTGGCAATATACACCATTGGGTCGACCATCTTTTTGGTATTGTGAAGTGGTCGACCAACTTTCAAAACATGTAGTCAACCATCACTGTGAAGGGGTCGACCAACTCCTTGGTAGATTACGTAGTCGACCATCCCATTAAAGTGGTCGACCAACTCTTCTTTAATGTTTGGTAGACTACATAATCGACCATCATTGTTAAGTGGTCGACCAACTCCTTGGTAGACTACGTAGTCGACCATCCTATTGAAGTGGTTGAACAACTCTTCTTTAATGTTTGGTAGACTACATAGTCAACCATTATTGTAAACTGGTAGACCAACAGTTGGTCGACTACAGGCAAAAAAGGTGCAGTCGACCACTCTATATCTGTGGTCTACCAAAATGATGGTCGACACAATGGTGTATATTGCCAATTCTTTTTAAAAAGGTGTATTTTGTCCGAAAACTTTGAAAAAAAAAATGTATATTGGCGAATTTCCCCGTAAGAATTTACAAGTGTGTGTAAAGGCCCATTTAGGCCCACGACGTTTGTGTTTTACAAGAGTATTAACCAATTAAATTCCAAGAAGTATAATTATGCAATTGAGATGTAGAGGCTTAATGAATTTATCCAAACGTCTTCATCAGGTCGAGTTGATCGAATTTAGCCGATTCCAAACCTGGCATGTGATACCTACGTACGAAAAGATTGAGATTTATATGTTTTCAAATCGTATAACCATATGTCACCTTAAAGCTTGTCATATGTATTTGTCACAATGATTCATTAAAATAGTGAGGAGATTAAAATAGTGAGGAACAATACATTTCATAGTCTAATTCTATTTAACATCATGATGTGTTTTATTTGTTGATGAACTTTTTAAGAAATAAAGTTAACGAAATTTTTAAGAACTAAAAGTTAACGATAAAAAAAAATTGAAAGAAAGACTTCATAAGCTTCTATTAATTTAATTTTCTTCTTTTTTTTTTTCTTTTTTTTTTGTTTCAAGAAAAACAAGAAGTGATTAGGATTAAAACCCAAGTGTTAATAACAAAGTTGAGATTATTAGCTGTACTATTACATGTATATTATGTACCGACTAAAATACCCTCATGTGTTGTGCACACGCTTTAACTTAATAGCCAAAATTTAACTTTCGTTATCTTCAAGGTCATTCGTGAGATATGTTGATAGTTGGAGGTCTACGAAGTCAAAAAAAAAAAGTTTAAAGTCACCTACAACGTTTGGTACAAAGTTCATGACCAACGACAAAATTTTGTCTAAAATAAAATAAAATAAAAAGAATGCTTGATACCCCTGGTTCTAAATCATTCTTTACTCAGTTCACCATATGCCTAATCTTCTAAAAACATTAAAGTCATATGTCACGTCATCTTTCATTTTGATCCACTCATTATATAATTTTCTTGTATCATATGAAACCGCCTTCCCATCAATTAAAACTTCACCTGCAGTTACATAATCAAACAATTGTGTAAACAACTATTAATACATGATCTAGTAAGATTAATTTATGGCGCTATTAATTAAGTCAACAGCAAGCAAATGTTGATTAATTTGCGACTTGACTGCCGCTTAGAGCCTAAATTGAATGTGCAAGATTTAAAATCAATGGAAATTTGATCCTACCATTTTCATGGCACATCATGTTTTATTTTTTTTATATATTTTTTATATATTATTTTTTCCTACGTGTGGGTGGTTAAATGGTGAACCGAGTAGCGAATGATTTAGAAGCATGGGTAGGTATCAAGCATTATTGCGAAGTACTAGATTGAAAAATTCATGTTTCTTTAAAATGGCTATCGATGGATGTTATTTTGGATGGTAAGTGTTAATCTTTGGGTATGTAATACGTATGGTAGTAATACAGTTTTTGTTGTGATACTAATCATTATGTTATTAAGAGATATGACCATGGCGTGGCCTATATTTTGTTGGTAATCCCTACCATTTCTCCTCATAAGTACCATGCAGTTAATTTTAATTAATTTTAATGAATAATGTTTTCATTTTTTTTTTTTTTTTTTTTTTGGTTTCGTCACCATGCCAATCTTATTGATTGATCTTTTGATCGTAATTAATCCCTTCCATTTGTTGCATAGCCATACATTTTTACTACCTCTTGTTGGTCCGATTAAGGATCATTAACAACCATATTCGAGCAAAAATCAATGACGGAAGAGATAAACACGATGAATCAAACATAAATCAATATTATTAATATAAACGTTACACTTACAATTGATTTAAACGGAGAAACATCGGTTGGCCAGGGGAGATCGAGCATGATCTCCCCTACGCACTGGAATCACCAAAACGGTTCTTCCAAATTACGGTTCTAGCCTGACCCCAATTAGGGTTCTACTCTCTTGACCCTAAAACACATGTGAAACTGATATATATAGACGAATAGGCTTAGGTTATCCTAATGGGCCTATCGACATGAATGGCCCAACATTCGGCCCAACTGTCACATATGCTCCTGTAACTGATCAGTTTCACACGTGTAATACAAAATAATAAACGTTATTCGCTCAGCGACGGTCATACAAAATATGCATCAACACCTCTTGATGAATAGCGTTCTCAAATTTTTATGGTTTCGCCACCATGCCAAACTTATAGAATGATCAGTTCATAGGATTATCAGATTATTGTTCCATTCAATAATGTTTATAAAATTGATTTATGGAAGGTATTGTTCCCCAGGCCTCACTATTTTAATGAATCATTATGTATATACCAAACCTAAATTATTTTCAAGTACATGTTATTTGTAGTCTTTGAAGACAGAAAAGCGGTGCTTCTATTCCTATGATTGGATCAAATATTAATTAGACACAGCCACAGTACACAGGTGTGTAAGTTAATAATATTGAACTGATTCTTATTTAAATATATTATTTGTTACTATATGATATACCAATCAAAACTTACTGAGTTGTAAAATTTCTATTGTATTGTATTCAATAATATAAAATGATCCAAAATAACTAGTTTTAGACTTTTGTTTAGTCAACCAAATAACTTTCGAAAATACAGATCGATACTCTGCGTCTCTATCATTTAATACTGTTACCTCATATGATACCGGTTATTGTTAACTTAAATCATGTATTGAAATTACATTTTCTATTTTAGATTTATATATGATATATGATATATGATTTGCAAGATAAGTAACAAAATAATAAAGAAAATCAGTATGCAATAATTAAGGAAGAAAATCAATATGCAATGATTAAGAAAGAAAATCAAAGCCAATAATAATAAACATAAACATGATACTCAAATTAACTCCTTCACGAGAGTACAGAACCCGAACTCCAAACGCAAAAACAAAATAACTTGAAATTAAAAGCAAACACAAATCACTAGAATACATTTTCCATTTTCATGATGTTTTGGTTAGAGATGACGATTTTGAGAATCCTCCATCATCATGGTGTTATTATTATGAAATCAGCAATTAAAAAAAGGTAGTAGTTGTCGTTTCTTCTCTGTTCAAAAAAAAGATCGCTCGTTTTATTCATATGAATATATAATTGGTGAGTATATGAGTGTGTTTGATGATATAATTCAGACTCGACCTCTGCCACCTGTTGAAGACTTTAATTGGTTATTACATGATATTATTGCAAAAAAAAACATATCATTCCTATACCCTTGCTCTTGAAAGGTTCAGACAAATGTGTGTAGTTGGAATTCCTGTTAATGCTTCCACTGCCAGATATGTAATATACTGTTATGCTAAACTGCAACAAACCCAGCATACTTTCACCGTGCTAAGTTTTTCCTTTAAACTAGGTATCGTACCACATGCACCATATCCATATGTTTTGATACACAATATCATCTTAGACGGGTTTATCGCTGAAGATAGGACTCACGAGGCCGAAAGATTGTTTAAAAAGATGTTCATCTTTAACAACAACTATGAATCAACACCAGATCAACTACTACTATCTTGTGAGCCTGATATTGACACCTACAAAACTATGCTTAAAGGGCTTTGTAAGGTTGGTAATAACTTTACTCCCATTGATTTGCTTAGAATAATGGACGGAAGAGGCGGTTGTTGTAAACCTGATATAGTTTCGTATAATACCATCATCGATGGTATAGTAAATACGATAGATGACGCTTTAAAGCTTTTCAATGAAATGTTTTATATTAAAGGTATACGTCTCGATGCCGATACGTACAAGTCGTTGATTTTCGCCTTTTCTAAAGTTGGGTCGTTGGGATGAGTTGCATAAGATGGTAAAATAAATGGTGGATGAGAGTATTTGTGTGGATAGGAACATAGTCAATATAATAGTTGGTGAGCTTTGCAAACAAGGTAACAATAAAGACGCTAATGGTGTTTACTCCCTTATGCGTAATAAAAATACTAGATGTGACAAGTATCGTCCTAACTTAATGACATACAAATCGCTTATTCACCTGGCATCTTCTCGAGGTCGAATGAGCTATGCGTGGAAACTCTGTGAATGGATGACGAAAGTGGGAAAGAAACCCGATAACGTTACCTGCAACACGTTACTAGACGGGTTTATAGATTATATGGAGGAAGACGTGGCTATCAAAATCTTCAGTTTGATACCTAAACAACATATCGATAAAGTGACTCACTTCCTTTTAACATGCCTAATCACTAGGACTACCCCTGTTAATTCTCCACCAGAAAGAGAATATAATCGGGATATCAAGTGCATTTATTGTATCATTTATATATGCACGGCAACTCGTATGATCAGGCACTTGATTTGTTCAATTTCGTAAATGGTCGCCATAAGGAGCTTGAGGATCTAAAATCATTTATTGAAGTTTACAATATCCTTATCTTTGGTGCAAACAAATGCGATGTTGCAAGGAAACTGTTGGTTGAATGTTGGTTAATAAACTAAACGACAAACTTAAGTATGATTAACCAAAGAATATGTTTTGATGATGACACATACATATGTATAAGTAATGATCGACATCTTAACATAAAACATGCAAGGTCACTAATCTATACTTTATCTTGCAAATGATCAAGTCAAACATAGCTTAAAGAATAGAATTAAAGTTCAGCTAAATACACGGTCAAGGTACGGTCAACCGCATAGCCAGCCGCAGAACTCCAAACTGAATTGCAACGCAGTTTTGTGAAAACAAGTTGCACGGTCGCCACCACGGTCAACCGCAAAGCGACCACAGTTTTCTCTGTTACCAATTTTGACCAAATAAAGTTTGACTAGTTCTATAATTCATGAAACCTTTCTCAACACGCTTAGAATAGATGCCTTCTCCATACTCAATTGAGTTTTGGTCATAAAAACACTAATTGTGGTTAATTACGCCTAATGACATCTTAATGAAAAATTAACCAAGATTAGGCATAACACATAAGTGTTAATCAACAACTTGTGATCTTGATTCTTATATAGACATCCTTAGTATGGTCATCAAGTACCAACACACTTAAGCCAATGTCACTAGAACAATAATTACTATTAAAGATGACTTAGTGATTAATTAAGGGAAAACAAAGAACAATGCTTTCAAGTGTAACTAGTAAAGACTTGTAATCCTAAAATACACTTAGATACATTTATGATGGTCACCAAGTCCCAACTAGAGATTGTTCTTCCCTTGTGCATGTGTTGAACATTAATGTGTGCTTACACATTAATCATGCAATATGTTATTTTGCAAGTAAGCTTGCTAAAAGCTTAAATTACAAGTTGTGCAAATATATATATGATTGATCTTATAGTAACTATCTCTTGCTATATGTGAGTATTACTTGCTACTTGCTAATATGTTTAATACTCATAAATTTATCAACTTGATTAACATGCTTGCTATGTACTTACTAGTTAGGATTCAAGTAACTAGTCTACTCCAACAAATTAAGTGTAAATTGGTTCACAATGAAATTATGATCAATTGTTTACTTGGTCTTGTCTAAGTAACAAATTGTGATTGCTTGTTCAAGTATGACTTAACTTTGATGTCTCTATATACTTAATGATCATCTTAGAAAGACATCATTCAATTAATCTACCTAAGCTTAAAATAAACATGACTTGTGATTAATTGAAACTAGAAAATTAATGACATATTGACTAGTCTTTAGAATTGAACCAAATGCATTAAAGTGACTAACTAAGTCTTGACCAATCTGAGATTTCCCAAAATATCAATCAAGACACTTCTTCAAGAATGTTGGGTTTACCACTAATGGAGTGTTATGTCACTTTCATGCAATAAAACCAAATCTCACAGACATAATGCATATAGTACTTGTATAGGATGTTTGGTTTTTTTTGCAGGTGCTAGAAGGAGTAAAGGTGCCAAAATGTGGTGTTCAAATTTGAGTCAAACGGCTATACAACGGATACCAATTTTGGACTGGAGCACGCACGGTCGAACCACGGTCGACCGTGCTGGCAACCGTGTGTCAACGGCTATATTTTGAATCCTACTATAAAAGGCAAGCATTGAAGAGCATTTGAAGTTGACCCTCTTGCACATTTCAAAAGCTTATCTCCAGAGATCACAAGGGCTCCAATTACTACACAAATGTGATCAAGCAAGAGAATATTCTATAATCTTATAGATATAGAATTTGGTTGTTGTAAACTTACTAATCAAAATCATTAATCTTGTGAGTTTACTTAGTGTAATGTATGTCCTGGTATTTTCTTAGGATCATCATTACAAAATGTGTAAGTCTTGTAACTTCAATTAGTAGAAGCATAGGCTAGCTTAGTGATCTACTTTCTTAAAGGGACTTAGGAAGTTGATTAATCTTATTTGGAGATTTATACTTGTCCAAGGTGAAGACAAGTTGATCTAGGTTGGAGTTGATCTTTCAAAGGGATAGAAAGATTAGGCTTGTTGTCTACAAAAGAAGTTGAAGACTTGTAAATCGAATCTCCACCGGGTTTGGATAAAAGTGCTTAGTGAAGCAACAAATCCCGATTAGTGTAATCGGGGAGTGGATTAAGGTGGATTAGTTAACATCCACCCGAACCACTATAAATCCTTGTGTCTATGTTCTTTACATTACTTCATTTATCATTTTGAACATATACACAACACACATCAAGTTTGAGTTGAATTGGTTGATCAAAGTTAATCGAATTCGGTGATCAATCGAAAAAGTGTTAAAAACGTATTAAGTAACTATTCACCCCCCCTAGTTACTTACAGAAACTTTTCCATGAACTAAGTGTTAAAGGTTTTCAACCCGATGAGGTGACGTATACTCTGATTATTCGCGGTTTTTTCGGGAAGGTATTGTTAAGGATGCGAAAAGGATGTTTAATAGAATGAAACGAAGCAGTTTCTTTTCCAACAGTGTAGTAAATGTCAATCAGATACCTTTATGCTATTTGGAGGAAGATACCTTTTCTAGGGTGGCTTACCTTTATGCTGACATGAGCGGGGTGGGGTACGTATCTAGTCCTCCTCCGCTTGTTGCAACTCTTCTGTGGTTAAATCTTACGAAACAGTTTTTAAAGTCACCTGCTCACACCTAGGGTGCGTTTGTTTACCTCTTAATGGAATGGTTCAGCACTGAATGCTGAACCATTCAACATTTAGTGCATTTGTTTCTGACCTCTGAATAACATATGGTACTGAATGGTTTAGAATTAAGCTCTGAACCATTCAGAGCAGAAACACTTTCTTAACCATTAAGAGCCTAAATTTTCTGTAATATTGTTCTGAAATCATATCATGATCACTTAACTAACAAGTATATTAGATTTTTTATTAATGTGACACGTTAATAAGGTAGTTTTACTCAGTTCATATCGTTCATTTTAAATGATTATCAAACAGTTTATTTTCATTCAGAGCAAACTTTATTCAGAGGCTTTGAACTATTCAGATTCTGAACCATTCAGCACTAAATCATTCAGTTTTATCAAACGCACCCCTAGTCTACTTCCAAATTCAAGGGCTCAACAACTTCCCTTTTGGTGTCATAACTAATCTATGCATTTTTATGTTTTTATTATTATTACTATTATTATTATTATTATTATTATTATTATTATTATTATTATTATTATTATTATTATTATTATTATTATTATTATTATTATTATTATTATTATTATTATTATTATTTACGTTGGTTTGGATTGGTTGGAGCTCCCTTGAATGGTCATGGTACCACACACCGGTTGTGTATTGTTATTTTATAACATAGCATTTTACATTTGTTTGTTGTACATTATCCATTAAGAGTCTTTCATTGTATTAATAAAAAAGGATATATCATGGCTAACTATTGTATTGTGATGAGATAGTTATTGGAAGAAAATGCTAAGGTGACACTGATGTGACACAATGTGGTTGTAAAAACATATGTCATTAATAAGAGTAGTCTAATATATTAATTGACTAAAGGTGATCTATATCAGACATATTCCCTTTGTATTCTCAAGACCCAATAGATCTAAATGGTTGATCAAATGGATCTAACTTTTAGAGTATGTATCTTGATTTTTAGACATATTCACCAGCTACAAACACCTACAAAATTTTCCCCCAAAAACAACCCATTACGGGGTATTTTGGGTGCCATGTCACAGCCCTTATGGGCTTTTGTCTCCCACACTACAGGTGATCTTTGTGATCTCAAATTCACAGGGTATAATGTTATGGTTAATTTTTCTTTTTTCTCTTGTTATGTGACAATGATAGAAGAAATTGCACACCTTCATTTAAACTTGAATGTTGTCAATGTTCTTGGCTTGATTTCCACTGTTTTTTTAAGTCCGATTTTCGCAAGTCATCATCCTACTAAAACTATGTAATATAAGGCATTAATAAAAACACCTTCCACTTAGCATTTTAAAAGAGCTTTACAAATCGAAATAAGGCTTATTTAAGGAACAAATCTGACAGAAAGAGAAGACGGACAACAAATACGTGTTGTTCAAATCAGGGAGTCCTAAATATCATCGTGTAGTGACCCGAACTTTTCCATGTTTATATATATTAATTGAGATTGATATTTACATGATTAAATGTTTCCAACATGTTAAGCAATCAAACTTGTTAAGACTTGATTAATTGAAATAGGTTTCATATAGACAATTGACCACCCAAGTTGACCGGTGATTCACGAACGTTAAAACTTGTAAAAACTATATGATGACATATATATGGTTATATATATAGTTAACATGATATTATGATAAGTAAACATATCATTAAATATATTAACAATGAACTACATATGTAAAAACAAGACTACTAACTTAATGATTTTGAAACGAGACATATATGTAACGATTATCGTTGTAACGACATTTAATGTATATATATCATATTAAGAGATATTCGTACATCATAATATCATGATAATATAATAATTTAAAATCTCTTTTGATATTATAAACATTGGGTTAACAACATTTAACAAGATCGTTAACCTAAAGGTTTCAAAACAACATTTACATGTAACGACTAACGATGACTTAACGACTCAGTTAAAATGTATATACATGTAGTGTTTTAATATGTATCCATACACTTTTGAAAGACTTCAAGACACTTATCAAAATACTTCTACTTAACAAAAATGCTTACAATTACATCCTCGTTCAGTTTCATCAACAATTCTACTCGTATGCACCCGTATTCGTACTCGTACAATACACAGCTTTTAGATGTATGTACTATTGGTATATACACTCCAATGATCAGCTCTTAGCAGCCCATGTGAGTCACCTAACACATGTGGGAACCATCAATTGGCAACTAGCATGAAATATCTCATAAAATTACAAAAATATGAGTAATCATTCATGACTTATTTACATGAAAACAAAATTACATATCCTTTATATCTAATCCATACACCAACGACCAAAAACACCTACAAACACTTTCATTCTTCAATTTTATTCATCTAATTGATCTCTCTCAAGTTCTATCTTCAAGTTCTAAGTGTTCTTCATAAATTCCAAAAGTTCTAGTTTCATAAAATCAAGAATACTTTCAAGTTTGCTAGCTCACTTCCAATCTTGTAAGGTGATCATCCAACCTCAAGAAATCTTTGTTTCTTACAGTAGGTTATCATTCTAATACAAGGTAATAATCATATTCAAACTTTGGTTCAATTTCTATAACTATAACAATCTTATTTCAAGTGATGATCTTACTTGAACTTGTTTTCGTGTCATGATTCTGCTTCAAGAACTTCGAGCCATCCAAGGATCCATTGAAGCTAGATCCATTTTTCTCTTTTCCAGTAGGTTTATCCAAGGAACTTAAGGTAGTAATGATTTTCATAACATCATTCAATTCATATATATAAAGCTATCTTAGTCGAAGGTTTAAACTTGTAATCACTAGAACATAGTTTAGTTAATTCTAAACTTGTTCGCAAACAAAAGTTAATCCTTCTAACTTGACTTTTAAAATCAACTAAACACATGTTCTATATCTATATGATATGCTAACTTAATGATTTAAAACTGGAAACACGAAAAACACCGTAAAACTGGATTTACGCCGTCGTAGTAACACCGCGGGCTGTTTTGGGTTAGTTAATTAAAAACTATGATAAACTTTGATTTAAAAGTTGTTATTCTGAGAAAATGATTTTTATTATGAACATGAAACTATATCCAAAAATTATGGTTAAACTCAAAGTGGAAGTATGTTTTCTAAAATGGTCATCTAGACGTCGTTCTTTCGACTGAAATGACTACCTTTACAAAAACGACTTGTAACTTATTTTTCCGACTATAAACCTATACTTTTTATATTTAGATTCATAAAATAGAGTTCAATATGAAACCATAGCAATTTGATTCACTCAAAACGGATTTAAAATGAAGAAGTTATGGGTAAAACAAGATTGGATAATTTTTCTCATTTTAACTACGTGAAAATTGGTAACAAATCTATTCCAACCATAACTTAATCAACTTGTATTGTATATTATGTAATCTTGAGATACCATAGACACGTATACAATGTTTCGACCTATCATGTCGACACATCTATATATATTTCGGAACAACCATAGACACTCTATATGTGAATGTTGGAGTTAGCTATACAGGGTTGAGGTTGATTCCAAAATATATATAGTTTGAGTTGTGATCAATACTGAGATACGTATACACTGGGTCGTGGATTGATTCAAGATAATATTTATCGATTTATTTCTGTACATCTAATTGTGGACAACTAGTTGTAGGTTACTAACGAGGACAGCTGACTTAATAAACTTAAAACATCAAAATATATTAAAAGTGTTGTAAATATATTTTGAACATACTTTGATATATATGTATATATTGTTATAGGTTCGTGAATTAACCAGTGGCCAAGTCTTACTTCCCGACGAAGTAAAAATCTGTGAAAGTGAGTTATAGTCCCACTTTTAAAATCTAATATTTTTGGGATGAGAATACATGCAGGTTTTATAAATGATTTACAAAATAGACACAAGTACGTGAAACTACATTCTATGGTTGAATTATCGAAATCGAATATGCCCCTTTTTATTAAGTCTGGTAATCTAAGAATTAGGGAACAGACACCCTAATTGACGCGAATCCTAAAGATAGATCTATTGGGCTTAACAAACCCCATCCAAAGTACCGGATTCTTTAGTACTTCGAAATTTATATGATATCCGAAGGGTGTCCCGGAATGATGGGGATATTCTTATATATGCATCTTGTTAATGTCGGTTACCAGGTGTTCACCATATGAATGATTTTTATCTCTATGTATGGGATGTGTATTGAAATATGAAATCTTGTGGTCTATTATTATGATTTGATATATATAGGTTAAACCTATAACTCACCAACATTTTTGTTGACGTTTTAAGCATGTTTATTCTCAGGTGATTATTAAGAGCTTCCGCTGTCGCATACTTAAATAAGGACGAGATTTGGAGTCCATGCTTGTATGATATTGTGTAAAAACTGCATTTAAGAAACTTATTTTGTTGTAACATATTTGTATTGTAAACCATTATGTAATGGTCGTGTGTAAACAGGATATTTTAGATTATCATTATTTGATAATCTACGTAAAGCTTTTTAAACCTTTATTGATGAAATAAAGGTTATGGTTTGTTTTAAAATGAATGCAGTCTTTGAAAAACGTCTCATATAGAGGTCAAAACCTCGCAATGAAATCAATTAATATGGAACGTTTTTAATCAATAAGAATGGGACATTTCAGTTGGTATCAGAGCGTTGGTCTTAGAGAACCAGAAAATTTGCATTAGTGTGTCTTATCGAGTTTGTTAGGATGCATTAGTGAGTCTGGACTTCGACCGTGTTTTCTTTAAAAATGATTGCTTAACATTTTTGTTGAAACTATATATTTTTAACATATGAATATTATGTGATATATTAATCTCTTATCGTGTTTGATATTATGTGATAGATGTCTACCTCTAGAACAAGTCTCATTGACTCACCTAATAATAATGAAGAGTCAAATGTAAATTGGAATGATTCGTGGACTGATTCACAAGTTCCCGAAGAGGAACCGGAAGAAGAGTCGGAACCGGAAGAAGAATCGGAACCGGAAGAAGAATCGAAACCGGAAGAAGAAATAGAACCGGTGGGGGAAATAATAAAACGGTTAAGTAAAAGAGAATCCTCAACCAACCGACCAAGGTTAATTATGGTCAATGGTGTTTCCGCCAAGGAAGCAAAATATTGGGAGGATTACCAATTCTCCGATGAATCGGATTCCGACGAGAATTCCGATGATGTTATAGAAATTACCCCAACTGAATTTAAAAAGGCAAAAGAAAATAATAAGGGAAAGGGCATAAAAATAGAGAAATCTAATTCCAACCCCGATGAACTTTATATGTATCGTCAACCCCCGAAGTCCTTAAGTTGTAATAATGACCCGGGAACCTCTAAACCACCAGGTTTTTCTAAACCAATGTGGATAACGACGGCTCGTATTAGGGGAACATCATATATCCCTAGAAACTTGGCAAAACGAACCAAAACCGAACAAGAAGAAACGAGCGAGTCGGAATAAGATAGTTATATTCGTGTGGTGTAATATATGTAATATAGTGTGCTTATGCTTTATGATGTATGTAAAAATTGCTTGTATTAATAAGTATTTTTTTATGAATCTAACTCTTGTCTATTTTACAGTATAAAAACACAAAATGGATAGACAACCTAATATTTTAAGAGACCTACCCGGAGACATGATTGATGAAATCTTGTCTAGAGTCGGTCAGAATTCCTCGGCACAACTATTTAAGGCGAGATCAGTTTGTAAGACATTCGAAGAACGTTCCAAGAATGCCTTGGTTTATAAAAGGCTTTCGTTCGGAAGATGGGGAATATCACATTGGGAAATCCATAAGTTACGATGTGTTTACTTTGACGCATATATTTCGGGGAACCCAAATGCTATTTTACGCAACGGGTTAAGAAATTATTTTGACTCAGTATATCCGAATATAGGACTTCGTGATTTAGAAAAAGCGGCTAACATGCAACATAAAGAAGCATGTTATGCTTACGGGTTAGTAATGTTCGCTTCTCACCAAAGTGAGAACAAGAACATCGGGCTACAACTATTAAACAAAACGTTCCCACAAGTGACGGAGT
Organism: Rutidosis leptorrhynchoides; assembly: GCF_046630445.1. NCBI lineage: Eukaryota > Viridiplantae > Streptophyta > Magnoliopsida > Asterales > Asteraceae > Rutidosis > Rutidosis leptorrhynchoides. The sequence continues at coordinate 366,361,135 of NC_092339.1, forward strand.
CGGTAATTGGGGTAAGAAATGAGGTTTTTAGGTTATTACGAGACTGTTGGTCATTACGTAACCCTCTTCCCTTTGATGACGTTACAACACGCTGTCTTATCAATGGCCATAACGGTTATGTTCCACAAGACCAAGGATGGGAAGTAGTCCTAGTAAAACCAGAATGCATGACTTGTTTCTGGACGTATGAATTACGTGTCTTTATTGCCTTTGCTGAACGACTTGTGTAGTAGCTAGAATTATCTTCACAACCATCTTGTATCAAATTTATTGTGTGCTATATTTCATGCTATATGTAAAATAAGCAGTATTGTAAGTTTGTAAAATATTGTGTAAAAGTTTGAACGCGAAATATTATTATAATCAGTTTTTCATATAGAATTGTAGTAGTTGAATTGTATATTAGCTACTAAGTATGAACTTAACGGGTAGGTACTGCCCGAATTTAAACTTATAAAACGCTAATATGAAGAAAAAGCTTTTATAAATGAGTTCATATTATGCTACGAAATACTATTAACTACTCTTAATATTCTGTATGATTAACTTGTTCCATTTGACTATTTTGAAGGAAATGGCACCGACTACTCGACACACCGTGAATATGAATAAAGAGGAATTCCGTACTTTTCTAGCTTCAAACATAGCCGCAGTACAGGCTGCGCTACATACCAACAATAACCTTGGATCTGGCAGTACAGGAAATCGTGTAGGATGCACCTACAAAGAATTTACTGCCTGCAAACCTTTGGAATTTGATGGAACCGAAGGACCGATCGGATTGAAACGGTGGACCGAGAAGGTCGAATCGGTGTTTGCCATAAGTAAGTGTACTGAAGAGGACAAAGTGAAGTACGCTACGCATACCTTCACAGGTTCTGCGTTAACATGGTGGAATACCTATCTAGAGCAAGTGGGATAAGACGATGCGTACGCACTACCGTGGTCAGCATTCAAGCACTTGATGAACGAGAAGTACCGTCCCAGAACCGAGGTCAATAAGCTCAAGACAGAACTTAGAGGGTTACGAACCCAAGGATTTGATATTACCACGTACGAAAGACGATTCACAGAATTGTGCCTATTGTGTCCGGGAGCATTCGAAGATGAGGAAGAGAAGATCGACGCGTTCGTGAAAGGATTACCGGAAAGAATCCAAGAAGATATAAGTTCACACGAGCCCGCCTCCATACAACAGGCATGTAGAATGGCTCACAAACTAGTGAACCAGATTGAAGAAAGAATTAAAGAACATACTGCTGAAGAGGCCAATGTGAAGCAAGTCAAAAGAAAGTGGGAGGAAAACGGTGATAAGAATCACCAATACAACAACAACAGCAATTACAACAATAATCGCAACAATTATTCCAACAATCGCAACATCAATCGCAACTACAACAAACGGCCCAACAACAACAACAACAACAACAGCAACTACAACAATCATCCCAACAACAATAATAACCGCAACAACAACAACAACAACAATCAGAAGCAGCTATGCCAAAGGTGTGAAAAGTATCACTCGGGGTTCTGCACCAAATTTTGCAACAAGTGTAAAAGAAATGGTCATAGCGCGGCGAAGTGTGAGGTCTACGGACCAGGGGTTAATAGAACGAAAGGAACAAATGGTGTCGGAACGAGTAATGGCGGAGCAAGTAGTGTCGGAGCAAGTTATGCCAATGTAGTTTGTTATAAATGTGGAAAACCGGGCCACATTATTAGAAACTGCCCGAACCAGGAGAACACGAATGGACAAGGCCGCGGAAGATTTTTCAATATTAATACGGCAGAGGCACAGGAAGACCCGGAGCTTGTTACGGGTACGTTTCTTATTGACAATAAATCTGCTTACGTTTTATTTGATTCGGGTGCGGATAGAAGCTATATGAGTAGAGATTTTTGTGCTAAATTAAGTTGTCCATTGACGCCTTTGGATAGTAAATTTTTACTCGAATTAGCAAATGGTAAATTAATTTCAGCAGATAATATATGTCGGAATCGAGAAATTAAACTGGTTAGCGAAACATTTAAGATTGATTTGATACCAGTAGAGTTAGGGAGTTTTGATGTGATAATCGGTATGGACTGGTTGAAAGAAGTGAAAGCAGAGATCGTTTGTTACAAAAATGCAATTCGCATTATACGAGAAAAAGGAAAACCCTTAATGGTGTACGGAGAAAAGGACAACACGAAGCTACATATTATTAGTAATTTGAAGGCACAAAAACTAATAAGAAAAGGTTGCTATGCTGTTCTAGCACACGTCGAGAAAGTACAAACTGAAGAAAAGAGCATCAATGATGTTCCCATTGCAAAAGAATTTCCCGATGTATTTTTGAAAGAATTACCGGGATTACCCCCACATCGATCCGTTGAATTTCAAATAGATCTTGTACCAGGAGCTGCACCAATAGCTCGTGCTCCTTACAGACTCTCACCCAGCGAGATGAAAGAACTGCAAAGCCAATTACAAGAACTTTTAGAGCGTGGTTTCATTCGACCAAGCACATCACCGTGGGGAGCTCCTGTTTTGTTTGTCAAGAAGAAAGATGGTACATTCAGGTTGTGTATCGACTATCGAGAGTTGAACAAACTTACCATCAAGAACCGCTACCCACTACCGAGAATCGACGACTTATTTGATCAACTACAAGGCTCGTCTGTTTATTCAAAGATTGACTTACGTTCCGGGTATCATCAAATGCGGGTGAAAGAAGATGATATTCCAAAGACTGCTTTCAGAACACGTTACGGTCATTACGAGTTTATGGTCATGCCGTTTGGTTTAACTAATGCACCAGCTGTGTTCATGGACCTTATGAACCGAGTGTGTGGACCATACCTTGACAAGTTTGTCATTGTTTTCATTGATGACATACTTATTTACTCAAAGAATGACCAAGAACACGGTGAACATTTGAGAAGGGTGTTAGAAGTATTGAGGAAGGAAGAATTGTACGCTAAGTTTTCAAAGTGTGCATTTTGGTTGAAAGAAGTTCAATTCCTCGGTCACATAGTGAACAAAGAAGGTATTAAGGTGGATCCGGCAAAGATAGAAACTGTTGAAAAGTGGGAAACCCCAAAAACTCCGAAACACATACGCCAGTTTTTAGGACTAGCTGGTTACTACAGAAGGTTCATCCAAGACTTTTCCAGAATAGCAAAACCCTTGACTGCATTAACGCATAAAGGGAAGAAATTTGAATGGAATGATGAACAAGAGAAAGCGTTTCAGTTATTGAAGAAAAAGCTAACTACGGCACCTATATTGTCATTGCCTGAAGGGAATGATGATTTTGTGATTTATTGTGACGCATCAAAGCAAGGTCTCGGTTATGTATTAATGCAACGAACGAAGGTGATTGCTTATGCGTCTAGACAATTGAAGATTCACGAACAAAATTATACGACGCATGATTTGGAATTAGGCGCGGTTGTTTTTGCATTAAAGACTTGGAGGCACTACTTATATGGGGTCAAAAGTATTATATATACCGACCACAAAAGTCTTCAACACATATTTAATCAGAAACAACTGAATATGAGGCAGCGTAGGTGGATTGAATTGTTGAATGATTACGACTTTGAGATTCGTTACCACCCGGGGAAGGCAAATGTGGTAGCCGATGCCTTGAGCAGGAAGGACAGAGAACCCATTCGAGTAAAATCTATGAATATAATGATTCATAATAACCTTACTACTCAAATAAAGGAGGCGCAACAAGGAGTTTTAAAAGAGGGAAATTTAAAGGATGAAATACCCAAAGGATCGGAGAAGCATCTTAATATTCGGGAAGACGGAACCCGGTATAGGGCTGAAAGGATTTGGGTACCAAAATTTGGAGATATGAGAGAAATGGTACTTAGAGAAGCTCATAAAACCAGATACTCAATACATCCTAGAACGGGGAAGATGTACAAGGATCTCAAGAAACATTTTTGGTGGCCGGGTATGAAAGCCGATGTTGCTAAATACGTAGGAGAATGTTTGACGTGTTCTAAGGTCAAAGCTGAGCATCAGAAACCATCAGGTCTACTTCAACAACCCGAAATCCCGGAATGGAAATGGGAAAACATTACCATGGATTTCATCACTAAATTGCCAAGGACTGCAAGTGGTTTTGATACTATTTGGGTAATAGTTGATCGTCTCACCAAATCAGCACACTTCCTGCCAATAAGAGAAGATGACAAGATGGAGAAATTAGCACGACTGTATTTGAAGGAAGTCGTCTCCAGACATGGAATACCAATCTCTATTATCTCTGATAGGGATGGCAGATTTTTTTCAAGATTCTGGCAGACATTACAGCAAGCATTAGGAACTCGTCTAGACATGAGTACTGCCTATCATCCACAAACTGATGGGCAGAGCGAAAGGACGATACAAACGCTTGAAGACATGCTACGAGCATGTGTTATTGATTTCAGAAACAGTTGGGATCGACATCTACCGTTAGCAGAATTTTCCTACAACAACAGCTACCATTCAAGCATTGAGATGGCGCCGTTTGAAGCACTTTATGGTAGAAAGTGCAGGTCTCCGATTTGTTGGAGTGAAGTGGGGGATAGACAGATTACGGGTCCGGAGATTATACAAGAAACTACCGAGAAGATCATCCAAATTCAACAACGGTTGAAAACCGCCCAAAGTCGACAAAAGAGCTACGCTGACATTAAAAGAAAAGATATAGAATTTGAAATTGGAGAGATGGTCATGCTTAAAGTTGCACCTTGGAAAGGCGTTGTTCGATTTGGTAAACGAGGGAAATTAAATCCAAGGTATATTGGACCATTCAAGATTATTGATCGTGTCGGACCAGTAGCTTACCGACTTGAGTTACCTCAACAACTCGTGGCTGTACATAACACTTTCCACGTCTCGAATTTGAAGAAATGTTTTGCTAAAGAAGATCTCACTATTCCGTTAGATGAAATCCAAATCAACGAAAAACTTCAATTCATCGAAGAACCCGTCGAAATAATGGATCGTGAGGTTAAAAGACTTAAGCAAAACAAGATACCAATTGTTAAGGTTCGATGGAATGCTCGTAGAGGACCCGAGTTCACCTGGGAGCGTGAAGATCAGATGAAGAAGAAATACCCGCATCTATTTCCAGAAGATTCGTCAACACCTTCAACAGCTTAAAATTTCGGGACGAAATTTATTTAACGGGTAGGTACATTGAAATAGGTTTCATATAGACAATTGACCACCCAAGTTGACCGGTGATTCACGAACGTTAAAACTTGTAAAAACTATATGATGACATATATATGGTTATATATATAGTTAACATGATATTATGATAAGTAAACATATCATTAAGTATATTAACAATGAACTACATATGTAAAAACAAGACTACTAACTTAATGATTTTGAAACGAGACATATATGTAACGATTATCGTTGTAACGACATTTAATGTATATATATCATATTAAGAGATATTCGTACATCATAATATCATGATAATATAATAATTTAAAATCTATTTTGATATTATAAACATTGGATTAACAACATTTAACAAGATCGTTAACCTAAAGGTTTCAAAACAACATTTACATGTAACGACTAACGTTGACTTAACGACTCAGTTAAAATGTATATACATGTAGTGTTTTAATATGTATTCATACACTTTTGAAAGACTTCAAGACACTTATCAAAATACTTCTACTTAACAAAAATGCTTACAATTACATCCTCGTTCAGTTTCATCAACAATTCTACTCGTATGCACCCGTATTCGTACTCGTACAATACACAGCTTTTAGATGTATGTAATATTGGTATATACACTCCAATGATCAGCTCTTAGCAGCCCATTTGAGTCACCTAACATATGTGGGAACCATCAATTGGCAACTAGCATGAAATATCTCATAAAATTACAAAAATATGAGTAATCATTCATGACTTATTTACATGAAAACAAAATTACATATCCTTTATATCTAATCCATACACCAACGACCAAAAACACCTACAAACACTTTCATTCTTCAATTTTATTCATCTAATTGATCTCTCTCAAGTTCTATCTTCAAGTTCTAAGTGTTCTTCATAAATTCCAAAAGTTCTAGTTTCATAAAATCAAGAATACTTTCAAGTTTGCTAGCTCACTTCCAATCTTGTAAGGTGATCATCCAACCTCAAGAAATCTTTGTTTCTTACAGTAGGTTATCATTCTAATACAAGGTAATAATCATATTCAAACTTTGGTTCAATTTCTATAACTATAACAATCTTATTTCAAGTGATGATCTTACTTGAACTTGTTTTCGTGTCATGATTCTGCTTCAAGAACTTCGAGCCATCCAAGGATCCATTGAAGCTAGATCCATTTTTCTATTTTCCAGTAGGTTTATCCAAGGAACTTAAGGTAGTAATGATTTTCATAACATCATTCGATTCATATATATAAAGCTATCTTAGTCGAAGGTTTAAACTTGTAATCACTAGAACATAGTTTAGTTAATTCTAAACTTGTTCGCAAACAAAAGTTAATCCTTCTAACTTGACTTTTAAAATCAACTAAACACATGTTCTATATCTATATGATATGCTAACTTAATGATTTAAAACCTGGAAACACGAAAAACACCGTAAAACTGGATTTACGCCGTCGTAGTAACACCGCGGGCTGTTTTGGGTTAGTTAATTAAAAACTATGATAAACTTTGATTTAAAAGTTGTTATTCTGAGAAAATAATTTTTATTATGAACATGAAACAATATCCAAAAATTATGGTTAAACTCAAAGTGGAAGTATGTTTTCTAAAATGGTCATCTAGATGTCGTTCTTTCGACTGAAATGACTACCTTTACAAAAACGACTTGTAACTTATTTTTCCGACTATAAACCTATACTTTTTCTGTTTAGATTCATAAAATAGAGTTCAATATGAAACCATAGCAATTTGATTCACTCAAAACGGATTTAAAATGAAGAAGTTATGGGTAAAACAAGATTGGATAATTTTTCTCATTTTAGCTACGTGAAAATTGGTAACAAATCTATTCCAACCATAACTTAATCAACTTGTATTGTATATTATGTAATCTTGAGATACCATAGACACGTATACAATGTTTCGACCTATCATGTCGACACATCTATATATATTTCGGAACAACCATAGACACTCTATATGTGAATGTTGGAGTTAGCTATACAGGGTTGAGGTTGATTCCAAAATATATATAGTTTGAGTTGTGATCAATACTGAGATACGTATACACTGGGTCGTGGATTGATTCAAGATAATATTTATCGATTTATTTCTGTACATCTAATTGTGGACAACTAGTTGTAGGTTACTAACGAGGACAGCTGACTTAATAAACTTAAAACATCAAAATATATTAAAAGTGTTGTAAATATATTTTGAACATACTTTGATATATATGTATATATTGTTATAGGTTCGTGAATTAACCAGTGGCCAAGTCTTACTTCCCGACGAAGTAAAAATCTGTGAAAGTGAGTTATAGTCCCACTTTTAAAATCTAATATTTTTGGGATGAGAATACATGCATGTTTTATAAATGATTTACAAAATAGACACAAGTACGTGAAACTACATTCTATGGTTGAATTATCGAAATCGAATATGCCCCTTTTTATTAAGTCTAGTAATCTAAGAATTAGGGAACAGACACCCTAATTGACGCGAATCCTAAAGATAGATCTATTGGGCTTAACAAACCCCATCCAAAGTACCGGATGCTTTAGTACTTCGAAATTTATATGATATCCGAAGGGTGTCCCGGAATGATGGGGATATTCTTATATATGCATCTTGTTAATTTCGGTTACCAGGTGTTCACCATATGAATGATTTTTATCTCTATGTATGGGATGTGTATTGAAATATGAAATCTTGTGGTCTATTATTATGATTTGATATATATAGGTTAAACCTATAACTCACCAACATTTTTGTTGACGTTTTAAGCATGTTTATTCTCAGGTGATTATTAAGAGCTTCCGCTGTCGCATACTTAAATAAGGACGAGATTTGGAGTCCATGCTTGTATGATATTGTGTAAAAACTGCATTCAAGAAACTTATTTTGTTGTAACATATTTGTATTGTAAACCATTATGTAATGGTCGTGTGTAAACAGGATATTTTAGATTATCATTATTTGATAATCTACGTAAAGCTTTTTAAACCTTTATTGATGAAATAAAGGTTATGGTTTGTTTTAAAATGAATGCAGTCTTTGAAAAACGTCTCATATAGAGGTCAAAACCTCGCAACGAAATCAATTAATATGGAACGTTTTTAATCAATAAGAACGGGACATTTCACATCGAGTGTAGATACATGATATATCTTGTTTGTAGACTATGAACTTGGGGTAGTGCTGATAGAAGATAATCTGATCACGAAAAACAATCATGGCTTGTGCTATCTGAAGAAGAATTAGGCAAATCGACGCTGCCTGCTTTTATACTTAAGACGAATATAAGGAATGAAAAAGAGCAAGCGAATTCAGAAGAAAATTGCTGCTGATTTGGTGGTTAGGTGGCTTGATGAGCTTGGGTCAACACCCGAATTGGAAATGGAGGTTGAGGAAGAAGATGATCGACGCCCATCTCCATCTACGGCGGTTAATGATGGATTTCGCTAGTATTATGAAACTTTGTATAATAGTTAAATTTAAAATTAAATTAATTTGACAATGGCCATAGATTACTCATTACTGGTTTCTGTTACATTGTGAAAACCCCGTCAATATTATTGATTATTGATGCGGTATTTATAGCGATACAAGGTAACCTAGCAAACCCTAACGGACTCAAGCCCACAATCGGACTTGGGCCTAACCTAATCTATCTAACACTCCCCCGTAGTCTGAACGACGAAATCGCGAAAGTTCAGACTGGAAGGAAACACAAATATCAAATAAATAATAATAATAAAAATACATAATATATATATTTTTTTCTTGATTTGTTGCGCTGAATAGACCGATAGTCGCTGATTTGGTTGCGTATGTTTTGATGGCTTCTCCTTTTCCGTAGCGTTTTTTTCCTTTACGCCGTGGCTTGTGCCTAAGGATCAAGTACAACTTTGGTATGCAATTTCTGTCGACGATAACAATCAATATTCTTCAACGCGTTGCAAATAAGAATTTTGACAATATTCTCTTTGTTTTCGGGGTTTGGAACCTAGTCAAGCTAGGCGGCTCAGCCCATGCCGATTATTATTGCAAAGGTTTGTTACATAGGTTGGCTGGAATTAATTCAAATAAAAAGAAAAAAGGAAATAGTCTGTAGTGAATAAGAAAACTAGAAAAGATAATATGGGTATGATTCATAGAAGATCACAAAAGAATACGAGTAACACGTATGATTGAGATGAAAAAAGGAAAGAAAAGTAGGAGATCTCCAAAGTACGGGAAATAATATTGCTTGCTGTTTCTTTGCTGTTCGATTTTTTTTTTTTTCAAACAATAGATAAGAAAAAAAAAAGATGAGAACAAAAGTTATGAAAGTATGTAACCGACTGGATCCATGAGAGATCTATGGATAACAAAGAAATTGTGACAATGTTTGAGAAGAAAAAAAGAGATGTGATTATAGACGGAATGCTAAAAAGACGGCGGCAAGCATGCATATTATGCTGCATAAAAATGAAATAAAACAAGAATAATCGATGGTTTGCAACAAGAATTCTAAGATGTTTTTTTTATACGAACAAAGATAGAGAAATTACAGAGACGTTGATAGGGAGATGAAATTACAGAGACGTTGATAGGGAGATGACGGGTGGCATAGAGGCAGCGGCAAAAGGCGCCTGACAAGGTGAAAACCCCGTCAATATTATTGATTATTGATGCGGTATTTATAGCGATACAAGATAATCTAGCAAACCCTAATGGACTCAAGCCCACAATCGGACTTGGGTCTAACCTAATATGTCTAACAGTTTATACCCTTTGTGTAAATGTGAATTAGGAACATGAATTTACAGCGAAAAGAGATGGAAAGTTGTGATCTTGCAATAGATTACTTGTTGTATGATGGTGTATATATCATTTATTTATTACATGGATTATTTAATATGTATAGAAATAAAAATTAACTAGAAAAAAAATTCGACCGCGCGTTGCTGCGGTTGTATTAGACGCGCGGTCGAATTTGGATATATGTTGTTTGGTATCTAATATATCTAGTAAGTTGGGTTGTTTATTGGACGTGTATGTATATGTATGTAATATAGCTCGAATTATTTAGTGTTTTTTTTAACGATGTCCTTTTCGCGTATAGTTAGTCGCGTTGTGTTCGTAAAATTATTTCGAGTTAAAAGGTGGTATCAGAAAAATTTAACTCGCACGAGCGAGAATATAGGGCCCGTTATCTAGTATTTTTTAACAATGTCCGTTTCGCGCGTAGTTAGTCCCGTTGTGTTCATTAGATTTTTTCGAGTTGAACGGTGGTTTCGGAAAAATTTAACTCGCACTGAGCGAGAAGATAGGGCCCGTTAAAAATTCGGGTGGAAGTAGTTTCTTTTATTTTAATAAAATTATATATTTACGTTTTTTACCCCTGAAAAAGTGTAAAGTTGATGGGTCGTTGTGTAAATTGAGCCAAAGTTGAGAGATCGTTTGTAGTGTGAACGCAAACTCAAAACGACAATCCGATGGAACTGAGACGACGAATCTAACGCGTGTATTAGCATACAGGTATAATATAATATAATTTGGATGCTTAGACCACCTTTAGTCGACGCGTGCTGGTGGTGGTGTTAGCCAACACGTCGGCGTACACGCCGTAGCGCGTCGTGTTTGGTCGATTTTTTGGCCGCGTGCTCCAACTTAACACGGGAAAATGGTGGCGTGTTTGGATAATAATTCATACACGTATTGTATTGATTTGCACCGGATATAATTCATGCAACATTTTCTTCTTCTTCTATATATATACACAGATACACACATGCAGATACACACAAACATATTCACACAACACAAACATATACACTTCTATATTTTATCAAAACAGAATGTCTTCCACCAAACTTTCTCTTGACGTTCACTACGGGGGCCGAGCTGAGTACGACTGAAAATCGTAGTAGACGGGGAAAAAAATCATTTGAAGATGTTGACGTTTCCGATATCGAAGATTGGACGAAACTGTCCAAGTTTCTCCAAAAAGAAACACCATACGTATTCACGCAAATTGTGTATTTCGGCGAAGAGCATCAATCGTTGATGTTTTTGTTTACGGATGAGCAATGAGATGAGCAAAAAGAGCGAGCCAGGACACGACCATGTCGAATTGTCTTGTATCTTGTAAACATGGGCGTTACTCCGGTTAATCGGGAGCCCTCCGATTCGAGTAGCCTTGAAGAAGGTTACGTGAGTCAGGATTCTATTTATTAGTTTATGACTTTTATTTTTCGTATCGTCTTTATTATGTAATCGTATCGTTTTTATTTAATTTTAATCGCATCGTTTTTAATTTAATCGTATTTGTTTTCTTTTTAATTAATAAAATAATAGTATAAAGTAATTAATAAATCAATAAAATTGAAAGATAAATGAAAAAGAAATAAAAAATACCCCTAACACGCCACTCAGCACGTCATCCATTACCCAGCAACATGGCAGCACGCTCATCAAGCACCCCACCCCACCCAGCAACACGCCCATCATGGGCTTCAGGGTTAAAGATGGTCTTAAACTTATTTAGTTGTTTCTGCATTTGCAATTGCATTAGTCACCGATCCGATCCTATATGGCTATATGCATACCAATCGTCAAGTTATGAGTATACTATTATTTTTAAAAAAATTTATTTGGGATTTCAGTTTATCGAAGTAACTAAAACGCATATGTAACAATTTCAACTGTACCCATGTACTGGTGGTGGTGGTATATGATGACACCAAATGATCTTTAATTTGTAAAGCTTTTAGAGTATCCTGAGGGGCAGACAATGAAAGGTTATCTGTTCCACCTGAATTTAACGGAATAAAAAAATTTACACTAAAAAAAGAAATTTTTTATTAAAAAATAAGTTTTTTTTAGTTTTTACCCCTGCTGACTATGAAAAATTTACTAAATTTTACACCCGCCCCATCTGTATTCGGGTTCAAATTCCGCCACTAAGTGTCGATACATTTCGTTCAAATCATCACATCAAAGCACTAAACCGATTATCATAAAACAAAATTGATAGAATCGAACACCTCTTCATAAATCAACACTAACCAACATACGTATAATAAGTTTCTACATTTGCAAAAGAAATTTGAAAAAAAAAAAAAAAAAAAAGTCGTCATAGCACATCAGAGTCGTTGGTTATGGGAATGAATCACAAAAGGGGGTAAATTCATCAAAATAATAGGGGCAACATAACATTTTACATGTGCCATGGTTTTAAACAGATCTAACTTATGCCTTTCTTCCATATTCTATTTGGACGTTATCATTCCTAGATGTCAGCAGCAAGGAAGTTTTCAGATAAGGTCACCTGCAAAACACATCAAATATTAACCATAATTTGTAGTGTTCAAAAAGCATTTATGCGTTTAGTTCAGTTCACAAATTCATATGTGATGTGGTAAGTAAAGAATCATTTTTCCTAACCACAAAGTAGTAAAGACGGTGTTTGAAACTGATTAACAAGTTCTTCCATAGACATAATCCACCCAAATATTGTTTATCTAAGACCACATGTTAAACTTTCATTAGTAACTTAAGGTGTACGTTTGTTTAACTCTTAATTGAATGGTTCAACGCTGAATGCTGAATCATTCAGCATTCATCACGTTTGTTTATGACCTCTGAATGACAGATGATCCTGAATGATTTAGCATTCAGAGCTGAAACTATCTCTTAATCATTAAGTATCTAAATTTTATGTACAATGCTCTTTAAATTATATCAAAACCACTTATTACACAACTATATTATAATTTTTATTCATGTAAAAATAACATTCAGAATCTATAAATCATTCAGCTTATGAACAATTCAGCGCTAAATAATTCAAGTTTATCAAACAAAGAGTGTTGTGATATGCACACTCTCAAGACCCCAAAAAATTAATAGAACAATTAAGCAATAAATGAAGACACGAGTCACATCATCTTTACACATTAATCAAAAATGAGTGTATACATGATTTCAAGTTTGAAATCTTAATTCACACTTTCATAAGAAGAAAAAAAATTTCCAAGTAGATACATACATGACTTCTAACGCTTATGGACTATGACCTAAGTTTTCATTATAAAAAAAGTTATAAGATTAAATATTGTATATACTGTTATAATAATAATAATAATATAGATATGGATAGTCAATTTTGGTGTATACATATAGTCAATTTTGGTACACAAAGTATGTATTTTTATATTGAGATTTTAGGCTATAAATACTCATGAATGCAAGCATTAAACTTGCACCATTTCTCACACTTACAAAGTGTTTCTTTCTTTCTCTCCATTATCATCTTTGTTCTTACACTTCATTATTAGTATTCTAAATCAAGAATCAAATCACTAAAGGTAGTTATAAGCCTACTGAATTATAACATCAAGAATCAAACCACTAAAGGTAGTTATAAGCCTACTGAATTATAACATCAAGAATCAAACCACTAAAGGTAGTTATAAGCCTACTGAATTATAACACGTTATCAGCACGATAATCTTAATACTAAATATGGTTGGCTCTGCCACCAAAATGATATATGGTCGGTTATACCACCAAAATGATATATGGTCGGTTATACCACCAGAATGATATATGGTCGGTTATACCACCAGAATGATATAGGTCGGTTATACCACCTGAAAAAATATATGGTCGACACTGTCGCCAAATTTTCATTTATGTTTACTAATATTTATATTTTTGTTATATAACATTTATTTATGATTGCTTACACATGGTCGACACTGTCACCTACTTATCATTTATGTTATATTAAATTTATGTTTAATGTTTATATACTTATGAATATAAATTGACTCTAATTTATCATGATGTTTGTTTTAATTTTTGATAATAGAAAATGTCGAATCTGGAAAAGCTTAAATTTACTCCTTTAGAATCAACTGGAAACAACTACATGCCATGGGTTATAAAAGTAAAAATGCATCTTAAATCAATGGGCATTCTTGAAACCATAAATGAAAACAACACTTGTTCTGAAAAAGAACAAGCTACGGCATGTTGCTTTATTCATCAACATATTGATGAATGCTTACAAAATAATTATGTGACTGTAGAAGATCCCCATGTTTTATGGGAAGGTCTCAAAAGCAGATTCAATAATCAAAGAGAAATTTTACTTCCAGCTGCAATGGAACAATGGAGAACATTAAGGTTCCAAGACTTTAAGAAAGTAAATGAATACAGCTCAGCTCTGTATAATACATGTTCACAACTTAAATTCTGTGGACATGAAATTAGTGATGCAGACATGATGGAGAAAACTTTCTCCACAATGAATGCTGCAAACATCACAGTGCAAAGAAATTTGAGAATGCTAAAGTTCAAAACATATCCTGAACTTAATTCATATCTCTTAGTTGCAGAGCAAAATGATGAGCTATTAATGAAAAATCAGCAATCCCGTCCTACTGGTACACTTGCAATCCCTGAAGCAAATACTGCAAATAATTATAAACAGGGACAAGGACGGGGGCAAGGTCGTGGTTATAATAACCATCACCATCATCATGCCAAAAGCCATAACTATGGTAGAAACCATCCTTGTGGTAATGGTAATGGGCGTGGACGTGGTCGTGGTCGTGGCCGTGGTGGTCAAAGAAATAGTAATCCACGAAAATATAAATATCAACCACAAAACAAGCCCATTAAACAAGATGTTGAAGAAAATTCTTCTAAAAATTCTGAAGAATCTTGCTACAGATGTGGTAGAATGGGCCACTGGACTAATACTTGCCGAACATCTAAACATCTTGTTAAGATGTATCAGGATTCGCTGAAAGGTAAAGAAAAGGAAGTAAATTTTGTGGATAATATTGATCCAACAGTCACTGAGAAACCATCTGATTTATATGAAGATTTCTTGAATGTTTAAGTTGTGTGTCTTTTGAAAAATAAACGATTTAATATCGTCTGTCTTTGTCATTATGTTTGCTAAATGTTTCAGTACTATCTATTTGCGTTTAAAATATTGTGTAATATTAATGTACTCACTATTTATTTCTTATATATGAAGTTCAATATGAATTTTGCTGGAATACAACATCAATCAAGTGGTGGAGATCTCTGTATAGCAGACAGTGGAACTACACACACTATACTTAAATCCGAGAAATATTTTATTGATCTAAAACCAACGGAAGGAACTATACATACAATATCAGGACCTGCTAACTTGATAAAAGGGATAGGAAAGGCAAATTTCATACTACCAAATGGTACAAAATTTTTAATAAATGATGCCTTATTTTCTCCCAAGTCAAGCAGAAATTTATTGAGTTTCTCCGACATATACCTTAACGGGTATGATTATCAGTCAGTGACAACAGAAAATGAGAAATATTTAAGTATCACTGACAAGAGTCATGTGGTTGAAAAACTGCCAAGACTTAGTTCTGGATTACATTATACACATATAAATGTACCAGAAATACATATGGTAGTTAACGAAAAATATATTGATCCTGGTGTATTCAGTTTATGGCATAACAGATTAGGCCATCCAGGATCAACAATGATGAAAAGGATTATTGAATGTACTCATGGACATCCACTAAAGGATAGAAAAATCCATCATGATACAATGGTTCCATGTACATCTTGCTCTCTTGGAAAATTGATAACTAGACCCTCACCACTTAAGGTTGAGAAAGAATCACCAATGTTTCTTGAAAGAATTCAAGGTGATATATGTGGACCAATTCATCCACCATGTGGACCATTTAGATATTTCATGGTTCTAATAGACGCATCTAGCAGATGGTCTCATGTTTGTCTGTTATCAAGCCGTAATGTGGCATTTGCAAAATTTCTTGCCCAAATTATTAAATTGAGAGCTCATTTTCCTGATTACACCATTAAAAGGGTGAGACTTGATAATGCTGGTGAATTTACATCTCAAGCATTTAATGACTATTGCATGTCTATAGGAATTGTTGTTGAACATTCTGTTGCTCATGTGCATACACAAAATGGTTTAGCCGAGTCATTGATTAAACGTTTACAGTTAATCGCTAGACCATTGATAATGAGAACAAAACTCCCTGTATCTATATGGGGTCATGCAATTTTACATGCTGCTGCATTGATTCGCATCAGACCAAGTGCAAGTCATAAATATTCCCCCCTACAACTTGCTTTTGGTCAAGAGCCAAATATTTCCCATCTTAGAACATTTGGTTGTGCAGTGTATGTTCCAATTGCGACACCACAACGTACAAAAATGGGTCCTCAAAGGAGGTTGGGAATATATGTTGGATATGAAACATCTTCAATATTAAGGTATATTGAACCTATGACAGGTGACGTTTTTACAGCACGTTTTGCTGATTGTCATTTTAATGAAACATTGTTCCCTAGATTAGGGGGAGAAATGAAAAATAAAGAAAATGATGTTTCATGGTGTGAACCTCAATTAAAGTATCTTGATCCTCGCACAAAAGAATGCGAGACAGAAGTTCAAAAGATAATGCATATACAAGAACTTGCAAATCAATTGCCTGATGCATTTACAGATACAAAAACGGTGACAAAATCATATATACCAGCAGTAAATACTCCAGCTCGAATTGAAATTCCAAAAGCTGGCAATAACGTCACTCATGAATCTTTGCCACGTCAGAAACGTGGAAGACCAATCGGTTCAAAGGATAAAAATCCTCGAAAAAGAAAATCAGCTGATAATGAAGTAAAAGAAAGTGTTCAAGAAGAACCACAAATCAGTACTCCTACTGCAGAGGAGATTGATGATGTCAATACAGAAATTGCAATCAATTATGCATATTCAAAAATATTATGGAACCGAAATGAAATGAAAAATCTTGATGAGAAATTTTCATTTAATGTTGCATATGACATCATGAATAATGATGATGATCCAGAACCAACATCTATGGTTGAATGTCAAAATAGACATGATTGGGCTCAATGGAAAGAAGCAATACGAGCTGAATTAGAATCACTCAATAAAAGAAAAGTTTTCGGATCCATCATTCTCACTCCTAAAGATGTGAAACCTGTAGGATACAGATGGATTTTTGTCCGAAAAAGAAATGAGAAAAATGAAGTTACAAGGTATAAAGCTAGACTTGTAGCTCAAGGTTTTTCTCAAAGACCGGGAATTGATTATGAAGAAACTTATTCTCCTGTTATGGATGCAATTACTTTTAGGTACTTAATCAGTCTGGCAGTTTCTAAAAATTTAGAAATGCATCTCATGGATGTTGTGACTGCTTATCTATATGGATCACTTGATAGTGATATATATATGAAGTTACCTGAAGGATTTAAGGTACCAGAAGCATCAAATGCAAAACCCAAAGAAATGTATTCGATTAAATTACAAAGATCTTTATATGGGTTAAAACAATCGGGACGTATGTGGTATAACCGATTAAGTGATTACTTGATAAGCAAAGGGTATACAAATAACCTTACTTGCCCTTGTGTTTTCATTAAGAAAACAACATCCGGATATGTGATCATAGCTGTTTATGTTGATGATCTTAACATCATAGGTACAAATAAAGAGATCTATGAAGCCATTCAACTTCTAAAGAAAGAATTTGAAATGAAAGATCTCGGAAAAACCAAGTATTGCCTTGGTTTACAAATTGAGCATATGCCTAATGGTTTACTTGTACATCAAACAACATATACTGAAAAGATTTTGAAACGTTTCAATATGGACAAGGCAAAACCATTAAGTACTCCTATGGTTGTTAGATCACTCAATGTTGAAGCTGATCCATTTCGTCCATGTGAAGATCAAGAAGACATTCTTGGACCAGAAGTACCATATCTTAGTGCAATTGGAGCTCTTATGTATCTTACAAATTGTACAAGACCTGACATTTCTTTTGCAGTTAATTTGTTGGCAAGGTTCAGCTCTGCTCCTACCAAAAGACACTGGAATGGGATCAAACACATATTTCGATACCTTCGAGGAACTACTGATTTAGGATTATTTTATTCTAACGAATCAAAACAAGATTTGGTTGGTTATGCAGATGCAGGTTATTTATCTGATCCACATAAAGCTAAATCTCAAACTGGATATGTATTCCTAAATGGAGGTACTGCAATATCATGGCGTTCTCAAAAACAAACACTTGTTGCTACATCGTCAAATCATGCCGAAGTGATTGCATTACATGAAGCTACTCGAGAATGTTTTTGGTTGAGATCAATGACACAACTCATTACTGATTCTTGTGGACTAGAACGCGATAAAAGTCCAACAACTATCTATGAAGATAATGCAGCTTGCATAGCACAGATGAAAGAAGGGTATATCAAAAGTGACCGAACAAAACACATACCACCTAGATTCTTCTCATACACTCAAAATCTCATTAAGGACAACCAGATTGAAATGAGATATGTGCAATCTAGCAAAAACTCTGCTGATCTTTTCACGAAAGCACTTCCAACTGCTATTTTCAGAACACACGTTCATAACATTGGCATGAGACATGTTCAAAAGATGTAACAGCTGAAGCGATGTCTACTTGAGGGGGAGTCAACTCCATG
The DNA here is from genome assembly GCF_046630445.1 of Rutidosis leptorrhynchoides. Lineage (NCBI taxonomy): Eukaryota > Viridiplantae > Streptophyta > Magnoliopsida > Asterales > Asteraceae > Rutidosis > Rutidosis leptorrhynchoides. The sequence goes on from NC_092339.1 coordinate 366,379,876, forward strand.
CTGCACTCTTTTTCCCTTAGCTAAAGTTTTTTCCCACTGGGTTTTCTTTAGCAAGGTTTTTAACGAGGCAGTAATTTATAGTTGATCTTCAACAAAATAAAATTGCTATCCAAGGGGGAGTGTTATAATAATAATAATAATATAGATATGGATAGTCAATTTTGGTGTATACATATAGTCAATTTTGGTACACAAAGTATGTATTTTTATATTGAGATTTTAGGCTATAAATACTCATGAATGCAAGCATTAAACTTGCACCATTTCTCACACTTACAAAGTGTTTCTTTCTTTCTCTCCATTATCATCTTTGTTCTTACACTTCATTATTAGTATTCTAAATCAAGAATCAAATCACTAAAGGTAGTTATAAGCCTACTGAATTATAACATCAAGAATCAAACCACTAAAGGTAGTTATAAGCCTACTGAATTATAACATCAAGAATCAAACCACTAAAGGTAGTTATAAGCCTACTGAATTATAACATATACATTATTATTATTTATGTTAATTTATCTTGTTATTAATTATTAACCTTTATATACTAAAAGTGGTTGCTGATGTCGTAGCTTCAGTTATATCGGATTGTCATTTTAAACTTGTGTTCACATTACAAACGGTCCCTCAACTTCGACTATATTTACACAACGGCCCCTCAAGTTTACACTTTATCAGGGGTATAAAGTGTAAATATATAATTTTATTAAAATAAAAGAAACTAATTCCACCCGAATGTATAACGGGCTCTATATTCTCGCTCGGTGCGAGTTAAATTTGTCAGAGACCACCGTTCAACTCGAAAAAATCTTATGAACCCAACGGAACTAACTATACGCGAAACGGACACTTCTCAAAAAAAGCTAAAGAAAACGACAACCCGTATCTTCCCGCTCGTCACGAGTTATATTTTTTCGACAGCAGCGTCAGACTCGAAATAATTTTATGAACAAAACGAAACTAACCACGTTCGAAATGGACACTTTTAGAAAACGCTAAACACAACGACAACCTGTATCTTTCTGTTTGCATGGAGTTAAATTTTTCCGACAGCACCGTTACACTCGAAAAAATTTATTGAACAAAACAAACTAACTATGTTCGAAATGGATACTTTTTAAAAAACGCTTAACCCAATGACATCTAAAACGGCGCTTAACACATGGGTCATGTGCGCCTCTGTAAATACACAACGTTACGTTAAATATGAATACGCGGACCGAAAGCCCCCGCCGCAACGCGCGTTTCGGTCCGGACTAGTTGTTATCATAAATCCCGTTTAGTCGGTTATACATCTATCATAATTTCTAGTTAAAGAATAGAATATTTACTTCTCGTACATTATGTACGGTACATACAACAGGGCAAAATCGAAACCTCACGTGGATATAAAAGATAGCTTAGATTAATGCAAAATGAGATTCAATACATTATAACGTCATAATGATAGAGTACAATTATACAATTTTCGATCATTTAAACAAATCCTGATCTTGTCACAAACTCCACTATTTTTATTAACTAGGGGAAAAGCTCGTGCGTTGCACGGCTTGTCTCAAATCTCAATATTTTAAAATTGTTTAACTTGATGTTGGTTCCATTCTACATGTGTTTAAGCATGCTTTTTTGAATATGTATTTGCAAAAAAAATTGTACATTTAAGTATTGTGTTATAATACATGTGAGCATATGCCTTTTCCATATATATATATATATATATATATATATATATATATATATATATATATATATATATATATATATATATATATATATATATATATATCATTGTTATGATAATATTTTCATTCGAAACAAATGTTTCAAATGATTACATAGAGCAATGAAACTTTAAAAATAAATTTGAGTCAATATTTACACACAATTATTCACTATATATACAATATCAACTTACAAAACAAAACAATCAACTATATTTCATACATTCACTTTTGATATAAGCATCACCTTATAAGGTTATTTTCAACATTAAATAATAAACATCACAAATGAATAACGTATGATATAGTGCATAAGAGTTCTATGTACATATATTTTGTTCTAATTATATATCCATAACAGACTATGCTAAAAAGGATTATTTCATAATCTTGATATAAAAAAAAATCGTTACAAAATCTTGTTTATTGTTTTCCATTATAAATATGAGTAATCAATAAATACTACCTACTTAGGATTCTTCATGTGATAATAAGCCAAAGAACATGGTATTGTATAAATCATAAAGACATAAATCTATTGATACGCATAGAAAACATGATGTTTGACTTTGCAATTGATAAATTTTTAATAATCATTCATGATTTTTAATGCAATACTAACAATAAAATGATCATACTACTTCCATATCATTAGATGACTAATAATAATCACAATATAAACATTAAAAATACTAAAATTGTGAGGCGACACAAAAATCAAAAGATAAAATAATCTCAAGATACATGTAGACAAATCAACGAATCATCTAATAAGATACATTATATGTAAGAAATTCAAAATAACTTGAATATACAAATACAAATACAAATGTACAATATAATAATCATAATATTAACATTTAAAAAGGATCTTCGGACGGATCAATTCAACATAAAGTCAACC